>NC_077222.1:67076764-67376764 GCF_024763615.1 Phlebotomus papatasi
TTACAGATGGCATTTGATTTTTGCTGATGATGACTGATTATTTGCTGGCAATTTTTTTTTTATTGAGTCAGTTTGAATTGATTTAAATTCTAATTATTACGGCTCTGTCATAGTTTTTATATCAGAAAAATTTCATGAAACTAAAATTTACATCCCTTTCTTTCTCAGATATTTTGCATTTGTTATTCTTTTGGACTCCAAATTTGATTAAGCTAAATTGAATTTGTTGTGACGTTAAAAAAATGAAAAGAGTTCGAAAGAATAATATAGACATATGCAATAAGTTTGAGATAGAAAAGGATGCGAATTTCGATTTCATAACATTTTTCTGATTTAAAAGATGTTTCGGAGACATTGGTTCCGTTCAGTAATAACCTTTCGAAGAGACAAAGCCACTCCAAAGCCAAGCCAAACCTATTCGAAAATCTACCGGAAGCCTAAAGTGCAAGTTCACGTACTCGCCGCTTTAGCGTTGATTGTTCTGCCATTTCAAATTTCGATATTCTTGACACTTCAATCGTCAACAATGTCAACAACAGTGTGCAAAGTTTGCTTCAAAAAGTGAATTTTTGTGTAGTTTCGTGGAAATTCAGGATCACAGAACGTCTTAATTGCACTTTAACTCAAAGAAATGTCATTTTTAGGAACTTGCTCATTTTTGTGTAACTCGTCTGTTTAAACATTCGAACTTCCAACGGATTTTTAGATAAGTTCTCTCTGATATACCTTCGAATCGGTAAAGGAAAAACCTCTGCCGGAGAGAGCTCTCAAATCGGGAAGGTTATTACTGAACGAGAGGATTATGTTTCACTTATTATTAAGTAGGGAGAAGTGGGGCTAATATTGCGCTAAGACTACATTGAAAACCTTATTTTTCCGCATACTTCTTAAGGATGCTGGACCTTACCATAACTTAATAGTGGATTTTATAAATCCATAATTGTTTTGTCTAACTAAATAGCATTACGTTAAGGTCCAATTTCTATTAGAAGTATGCGAAAAATAGCATTTTCAATGTAGCCCTACCTCCCCCTAACCGGACTAATAATTAAAATTTTATTGACCTATTTTAATAGGATTTATTGATCGAATTTCATGCTTTATGAATTTTAATGATGTTTATGATAATTTATGAATTTTACTGGTAACAAATACTATTATTTTTCCTGTTGGTAATTTTTGTCAGAATGTTTTAAATCAATAAGCCAAAATATAAAAAAAGAAATAAATTAAAAAAGCGAAAAATATAGATTAAAATTGAGTTTTAGGTTAGCTTTTAAAAAGCTGCACTATTGAGCAATAACACAATTTTTGTGTAGGGGAGACTGGGGCAAAACTTGCCAAAACGCATATTTAATTCTTTCACAAGCTCTGAGAAAACATAAACGTTTTATAATGATCATATTCTTATAGGAAATTTACTGATCTACAACATTGCAGAACACTATTTTCCTCTATCTCGAAAGAAATTTGATTTTCGCATCATTTTCTAAAAGTCGATTTTGTGGTGATTCTCAAAATTGCTGGGGCAAATTTTGTCAGTCTTCGGATAATTTGTGACGTTTTACTCTGGCGCCGTTTAAAATATCAAATAGACATATTTTTATAGGAAATTTATTCCTCTACAACTTTGTCGAACGAGAAATGTGTTTAAATTGAGCTAATCAGTATTGATATTTTCTGTAAGCCAAATATTTCAAAAATAGGGCTCAAAATTTCATTATTTTTTATTTTACATAATCCTTCCTCGAATCCCTTGAATCTTTGTAAGTTTAAGAAGGTATGTATAATAAGGTATGTATAATAAAAAATTTAAGCCTCAGTCCCTATTATTTTAGAAATTGCGAATATTGAAATTTTCGTTTTGACAAATTTTGCCCCATTCTCCTCTACTTAATATTTTTGAAGCATTAAATAATAAAATAAGTTTTGATAAAGGAAATACAAAGAGCGTTTCACTTTCCAGCTGCAGCCTTAATTATAAAATTAAACCAATTTTATAACAAATTTTATTGTTAAGAAAAAAAAACAGATTTTTACCAATCAATCTTGTATTCTTGTGATATTTTTTTAAAATTTATATTCTTATTTTTAAATTTTTCATTCCATTTTGAAATAATTACTACCCATTTATTGCAAATAAGAAGCGCAAGTTGGGTAAATAAATAGATAAATTTATTCATCGACCATGCTTATGAAGTATATAATTTCGTTTTGATTAAACTCTGTGGATTTTCAGCGTCCACCGCCGTCTTACCGTTGTGGCCAAACTACAGAGTAAAACGATTAAAAAGCTCTATCTCAGATTGTATCTACCTGTCATGTAGTAACAAGGTCAAATTTTTAGAACACAAAAAATCGAAATAAAAGAAAAACAGAAGATTTAGCTCTGTTAAAATTGTACTATTTTGGAGTATTACTGCTCAAATCCTTGTGCTTTATAAAAAAATATATAAAAACAGTAATTACAAAATTACTTTAATTATCAATCTTTGAAGGTCTTATTTCAAAAACTGCTTTGAAAATAAATTCTAACCACTTCTAATAAAAAGTATTGGTACTAAGTACTTTATTTTGCCCCACTCTATTCTTCAATTTATTTATTAAGCAAAAAGTTTATCTGTAAGTAATTGCTAAGAGTAATTTATCATTTCAAAACCCAAAATTTGGTTAATTAGTGGTCAGAGTCTCGCAATCTTTTGTAGTAGTTACCACAAAGAATTTCAAACTCTAGAGAAGAAAAAATAGTAAAAAAAAGGAATATAAGAGTAAATAAGTGGAGGGAGTGAGATTGAAGTTGATGACATTGTTTAGTGACAAATGAAGCAGGGGGTAGAGCAATAAGAGTGTGTGAAAGAAAAACCCAGGAGTGATTTACACATTATGAATGGATTGGGCGGCCTTCGGCTACTTTACGTTAATTTCTTAACTCCCCCTCTCTCTTATGTCCAATGTGACAGTGTCACTTGGAGTGTATTAAAGGTGAGAAAGTTCACAATGTCAACTAAAATTGCTTTGCACTCTGCCAGAGGAAATTCTTTCGCCATTGAGAAAATTGGTGGGAGGTGTTTTAGCGAGAATTCTTGAGTTTTCTTGCTTCAATTGCCCTTCACGTCGTCTGATTAGTATAAATGTAGTTAAACATAAAATTACACCTAATTGCAATTCAAATTCTCCAGTGATCTTTTCTTCCCTGGCATCTGAGCTTTGACTAAGTCTCATGACGCGCAACAGAGGGGAATTGTTTGGAATTGCGGGAAGTAGCGTCAGAGAGAGCTTTCAGCATAAATCACCTGGGAAAGAAGGTGAATTAATGAATTTTTTTTCCTATGACTCTCACTTGGTTGGACAAATATTGATCCAAGTCACTCGACAGGTTTCTCAATTAATTTGCCCAAGGAAGAAGAAAAAATCCTCAAGTCACCTCACGCAAGATTTTTTCATTTTTAACTTGCTCCAGCACTTCTTGCACAAACAACCACTGTTTATGTTTTTATTGCACAGTCACAAATTTTGATTACTTAGAAGAACGCATGTGTGAGTTTTTGTTCCGGGCCACAAAATTAATGGCATACCGAACAGGATTAAAAAAAATACATCTTGAGCTTTTAAGACACAAACAAGATCTTGCTTTTGGGGATCTTTGATCAAGAATACTTGATAATTCGTAACCCAGACGCATTAAATTCTTCTTATTACAAAATTATCTAAGTAAGGTATTATAGAACTACATACTCTTAAAACCGGTTAGTAGAGGAAAGCAACCAATTTTCGCCAGTTTAGATGAAAAATAAACTTCAATTTAATATAAGTTAAATAGCTCTTGGTAAAATTTGGACAAATATTGCAGACATACGAAAATACTCTATGTTGGTATGGAGAAACTTCTATTTTGACCCAAAATTTGCCACTTTATCGTCTAGTTATAAAATTTTTAAAATTGAAAAACTCTTTTTAGAAACCATACAAAAATATAGAATTATTGAAATATTTTATTGGATTTAGGGTTCTAGATCTCACTCGTGATGAAAAGTTTCAGAGTCACAAATTAGCAATAAAGAAATACAAAGAAAAAAAAAGAGCTTTAAGCAATTCTTTGGGGCAATTTCTTTAAATAGAAACTTCCTGGTTTTTTATAGTGCTAACACCAAATAATTAATCACAACAAAAAATCTTTGTTTTTGAGATTGAATTAACTTTTCACAATACTCAATATTATTCGTCTGTTTTCAAATACATTTCGCATTTCTTTATTTATTGAAATTTATCGAATTTACAGTTTTTAGCAATTAAAGGAGGTTCTGGTCACCGCTACTCCCGAAATTTTTTTCCTAGTGCCATCTAAAGTTATGTTTTTCTCAATAAAACCAACAAAAAATTCTAACCCTCAGTTATTGACCTTCTCGTCCTTAAAGCGTTAGGGGTAGCTGGGGCATCAACAAGCACGGGGTAGCACCAAACACTAATTTTATTTCTAAACTACTTGGACTATCTGTAATAATGCCTATAAATGTCTACAAATCTTGTTATCTGAAATCGAATATCTGATTATAAAATCGCAGTGTTTGGTGGTGCCCCAGTTTCCCCTAAACAAAATAGAAGAACTTAATTAAGAGTCAAAAAGATTGTAAAGTTTTTCAGAATTACTGAAATACATTAAAACCATTTTGGTTGAAATAACTAAAAAAAAATAAATAAAAAATATAAATAACAAAAAATTTAGTGCAAGTCTTGTGTTACAAAATCCATGCCAAAGGCCAAAAAAACTCGTAAATTTTGAAAAACTACCACTTTACTCGCATATTCAAATTCTAGAAAATAATTCAAAAGATATAAGTTATAAGATTTTTATTAATAAATTGTCCATATGATTTAATAAATTCCTCAAAGGTTTTTTCGAAATGTATCAAATTCAAAAAATATGACAATAAAATTATTTTTTCACTGCACTGCATCTTACATCTTAAAAAATGCTACACATTTTATAGCTATTCTTTATTTAATTATTTCATTTTATTCATTCTTTATTATGCATTATTTAAAGAGTAAAGAACGTTTTTGCCAAAGTGGTAAAAAGAGGTAAAGCTACTATAAAACTCCTTATGAAAAAAAGTTGTTCACTTATAAAGAACTTCAGAATATTTCTATACTTTTAAACCCGAAATTCTTACAAGTTTTTTGAAGGTCAGTTGTAAGAACACATGAATTGTTACTAAGAAAGCTGCATTGTTTCTTGAGTACTCGATCTTGGCTTTTGCTTTAAGCTCAGCTGATAAAAAGAAGAAGAAATACGACATTTCATGATTAAAAGAATGATGTAAGCATTATTAAATCAACAATACGGCCTCTATTCATATTCCAATACTCTGGCAGAAAATGTTACCTGAGACTCAAAGTAATTTTGTGATGTGTAACGCAACATCAACGCATAAGTCTTGCAAGAGCTACAGAGCTTGTATGTGTGAGCTTTAAAGTTCAATGACGAGAAAATTACAACATATATCTCTTGAATTTTGTGGAAGAGAAGAAATAAAAAAAAAAACAAGAAGAAAGACCACGAGCAATCGCTCAACGAAATCTCCAAGTTTTGCAATAATTAATTTGGTCTCTTGCATTGGCCAACTTCAAAGTGGGGGACTAAGGTAATGAGAGAGAGAGAGGTTGTTTTTGGTGCAGAAACATGAAGAAAAAAAATTACTCAACACTGTTTCTGGCAATGTTTGTGCCTCATCGTGGGCAAAATGTGTGAAGAGGTCTAAATTAAATTGATTGCCTTAGCATATTTTGTGCCATTTTTGCGCGCACATTTTATTTTCATTAAGCAACACAACGATGAATAGCGATTGTTGTGAATTCGTCTCTTATATTTTTCCACCAGGAACAAAGAACAATTTCCTTATTTTTGCACACGAAACTTTGGACAAAATCAAATAGCACAAGCACCTCAAAGAGCGTCTCTTGCGGAAGCTTTTTCTTATGGGGGGAGAATGGGAAAAAGCTCTTCCTGCACGTACTTCCTTCTGGGACTCTGTCAATTGCACAAGTCTTCACTTCACTTTAGGCTTTACCATTGGGCTTCTTTTGCGCCCGAATCCGTTTGAAGCACTTGAGAGACTGACTTCGCAATTCGAAGCGAGTTGTGACTTGGTTGAAAGACAGTCCCCGCTCGTCATCACCAATACCAGCTCCAGGTGATCGTGAAATACAAATTGATTCGATTATATACCGTGTAGTGGAAAAAATAGTGACGCACCTTATACTTCTTCGAATGATTCACTTGGATTGCAAAACACAGGAAAAATAGTAATAAACAGTGATATGATAGCGATCTTGATCTGGTTTTATGAAATGGCGATGTGCAGAAGACTTCGCAGGATGGTTGAACTGGTTGAACTAGTTTTAATTTTTTTTATAAAGTAAATATTTAGTATTTAAATTAATTATCATATCATATCACATATCAAAAATAAAATAATCTTTTTTTCAATATTATTAAAATATTAAGTATGAAAACTGACGTAGTGACTTGGACTTGAAGGCAGGACACAAATGTCCCTTCCGGAAGCGTCAGTGGAAATGGATTCAATCCAGAGTAAAAATACTCAGTTTCCCAAAGCTTTCGGCGTACTGCACGCCTGACTTTGACTCTCTTGTGATAAAGACCCATGTTGTCAGCTTTCTTCTCCCTCCGACCAATTGGTATAGCCATTACATTTTTAAGGAATTTCAGAGAGCAAAATTGTTTCAGTCACCACCGAAAGCTTTGGGAAACTGAGTATTTTTACTCTGAATTGAATCCATTTCCACTGACACTTCCGAAAGGGACATTTGTGTCCTGCCTTCAAGTATTAAAAAGTACTAATTTGTAAATAGTGGCGTCTATACACTAAAAGCAATTTTCGTCAGAAAATGCATTTTTAAAAAAAATTACGTTACTGCCCACAATGAAAGGAGAAATTTTCTTTAAAAAAGCATTATTTTTAAAATTGATTAAAATACGTAGAGACTTTAAGTTAAGTCGTTTCGATCTAATATTTCTTAGACCCTCTTTTAAAAAGTCTATCTTTGGTGAATACAATTATTCATAGTACATAAATTTATCTGAAGTAAGTAAAGCTCGTACCTGAACGAAAGATTTTCGAAAAATTTAAATTTGAAATTGAAAGGTAAAACGCATTGAGATGAGTAAGAGCTATACAAACTCTGAAAAAAAAGTTTTGTTAAACGAACAAATGGATTTTGTACAAATTTTGTCAAAAGGATGTTATTTACCAATTTGACAGAGCTTTTCCTCGCATTTTATATAGGAAAACACCCTTTTGACAAACTTTTAACAAGGTCCCAGTTGGTCGCCGATTTGACAAAACTTTTTCCTATTATGTATGGAAAAACATTCTTTTGACGCTTTTGACAAACTTATCTTGTTAATTTGGCAAAACTTTTTTTCAGAGTATAGATAATAAAGAAATTAAAGCGGTCTTCAGATTAGAAGCTAAGCCCACTTTTCGAAAATCCCAAAACCCAAATCCGAATGTGAAGGATCATAATGATCTTAATTTTCAATACTAAGTAAAATATTTCAAGAAATCTCGATCAATAAAATAGATCAAGAACTTAAAATATATAGCTAAGCCTTAGGTGTGCAGTCTTGTCTGAATCCTGTATTAATCTGCATCTCTTACTGTTTGATCTCTGGTTTTTAGAACCATCGGAGTAGTAGAATTACATTTTTTTTAATTTTGTTTTTTAGAAAATTAAAGGATTATACACATTACCCTCCCATTGAATTCGAGCAGTAAAAGATTATGATAACATAAATTTGGTATTAGTATCGGTCTTGCGTTGCTATTTTAGCCCCCGTTCAGTATTCGCAATTAAACCTGATTTTTCCATTCTGGACATTGCAATCGCAAAGAATTCCCAAATAGCTGGTGAAGAAGAGGTAAAAGAATCGCCAAAGAGTTCATCTCAGGTTGTACCCAGAGAGTCTCTGCCGAACTTGACACCCGAGACTAACCACAGGTGAGGCCGTGAGGAGGTGAGAGGTGCAAAAGCCAGTTTCTTCAATGAGACTGTTCATATCACCTGGGGAGATTGTGTGTGTGGTGTTGATTCTGAAGCAAGGTCGTGAGTCAATTTATCTGTTGTTTTTGGTCTCGCGACAAAAATTCCACGCACCATAAATCCCCTCTCATCAGCCTCATGCCCTGCCACGTGAGATTCGTCCCAAGATCTCTGACCAAGATAGACAACAAAAGACTCCAAGCGACGAACCTCTCATCACAAATCTATGATGGTTATGCTTGATGGGAAGTTTTTCTATTGTTCAGTGAAGATTCACGACAATCTTCGAAGTTCGATCACGAAGATGAGGTGAGGGCCAAGTACGTTATCCATTGTATTTTCTGGGATGAAATAATTAGTAATTTCACTGGATGGGAGTTACTATTAACTAATAATTTTGCCTCGTAAATCATTAATGACAATTACACTGCATACAATTACAAACATCTCTTTTAATAGTCAATGAGACCTCTGCTGGGACTTAAAATAAATTAATTATTGGAATCAAATAACATGGATTGTATGGAAAAACTCTGCATAAAATCATACATTTTTGCGCCAAATTTGCACCTTTCGCCGTAAAGTATTCAACACGACTGAGTATGGGTGTGGAGTGTGTGGAATGAATATTTTACGCGCGTTTATTAGTCGTTTTTAAATTATGCGCTATACGATCCAAACGCGTCTATTAAAATTAATTGTCTGTTTCATACAACTGTTGATTTTCTACTATATCCATTATACCAAAAATACATCCATAAAAAGCAACAAAAAAAACATTTCCCTATCATCCGTCACCTGTGATTGACAATTTTCAAGTAATTAATGAATCATAATAAATTACTAAATTTACATAATCTTAATGATGAGTTGAAAAGTAAATTTTCCGATTCATTGTGAGGTTATCTATGGATAGAAATGATTGATATTTTATGTGAGAAAAATTGTGAACAAATATAATCTCTTGGCACAGGAGTCTGCTATAAAGAATTTACTGGTGTTTTTTTAATTGCTCTGAAATAATTTAATAACTCTACAGAAGCGTAGAAAAAAAATAGATACATATCTCAGTCTAATTTAATAACATTAACAATTATTCACTTAAACTGTTCGTTTTTCTCCCTTTTCCAATAAAAGTTGATGAGAAACGGGAAAGTTGAAGAAATAATTTTTTTAATGACACTTTCTGTGGAAATTCTGAACCACACATCTGATTCATCAAAATTTGAAAGAAATCAAAAGGCTAGACTTTTAAATAAGTAATTAAGTTTGCAACCACAACATCTATTGAATATGAATTTAAAAGACACATAAATTTTATCGAAAAGTGAAAAATTCTTTAAATAAATTTCAAGTCACTAAATTAATGATATAAAAAAATCGGGTGTATATTTAAAATGCAAAGAACATTTTATTTTTCAGAAAACGATCTGATTTTAAAAGGTTTTTCAATACAGAAATCATTCCTTAACTTCTTTTTTTATTATAAAATGAATGTATTAGAAAAAATTAACTTATAACAGCGTGTATAATTTTTTGATATATTTTTTTCTTATGCTGCTATTAGAGCAATGATGTTTGTGTTATTAAATTGACAGTATACTATACAATACATTAAAGTATGGTATATCTTTAGTACGCTTTCAGTCTAAATATGCGATGTAGCTTTCCTTTAACATGTATATCAACTTAATTTAAAATATCAATTTGAAACCAGGCCCTTCAAAATAAAACAAAATAAATGAAATTATAAATTTATTTAATTAATAAAATAATAATTATTAACTTATTTGATTATTAAATTAATAATAAAAATAACGTTTAAAAAAATAACATAGCGTTTTGTAATGTTTGTTGGCTTATTATGACCAGCGCACAATAACTTTTGTTTGTAAACATGTTTTCAACATTTCGCATGAGAATGAGCGAGATGACTAGATCTAGATCTCACTCACTCTCATTGAAATGTCAAAAACATGTTTACTAAACAAAAGTTATTGTGCGTTGGGCATTAATCTTATTAAAATATTGAGAATAATATTTTCCTCTTTTTAATTTATCAGTGAATTATATCTAATTTAATTAGGGGAAACTGGGGCACCACCAAACATGGGGTACCACCAAACACTGCGATTTTTTAATTGGATATTCGACTTCAGAGGATAAGACATATAGGAATTTATAGGCACTATAGGGATGCTTGTCCACTGAAGGAATGGTCGAGATAGTCCAAGTAGTTTAGAAATAAAAATTAGTGTTTGGTGGTACCCCGTGTTTGGTGGTGCCCCAGTTTCCCCTACATTACATTTTTTATGGTGTTCAGCTCCTAAACCTTCTCCATTCGATCACTTGACAAACAGTCTCGTAAAAGCACCTATTTTACGTAACTTGTCTTGGAGTACTATTTGAAGTGCACTTAAGAGAAAAGATTTCCCCTGGCAATCCTTTTAATTGAAACTTCTCAGAAAAAAAGGCTTACAAAGCCAATCCGGTGCAATCCTACAATCTGCAAATTACTTGAAACAGCATCTCAGTCGTCTTCACTCGTTAAGAAATCATTCGTTTCAACGATGGGCCTTAAAGGGTTCATAACTCCATGAGAGCCACGAGATGATATACTTACGCTACTGATGGCACGCATGTTGATGATTAGGAGGAACACATCATCGTGGAATCCAAACCTCTCTCTCTCAATGGTGAAAAAGGCACTTCTGGAACTCCTGCTTCGAGAAAAAAAGAAAGAATATTTTCCCCACCGTTTGTTATTTTCCGGGTTCCTTAAAAAATTTTCTTTCAAACATTACAAATTACTTTCTTAAATTTTAATGAGACGAACTGAGGGAAATGAAGATACGTTCTGGCCCCTATAGGAAGAAAAATAGAGGAAAGTTGGAAAACTCCCTGTTTTCCATCTTGCATGACAGAGAGACACATCATGATGCCTTCTCTAAGCTACTCGCAAAGAGTCATAGAATCCACGTCGTCGGCCACTGCTTGTCCAGAGAAGTCGGCAGAGCCACAATAATTTAAAAAAAAGGCTTAATATGGTCATCAGACTAGAGGTTTAGCATAGTTCCCGAATGTTGCGATTTTTTTTATGCTAAGTCACAAGATTAAAAAAATACAATACTAAGAAAAAAGTACTAAAAGTATTGTTTACTGGGAAACTTAAGCCATAAGGGTAAGCCCTAGTGCTGAAGTCCGTATTAGGTTTCCCATCAAAAAAGTATAGAAACACTTAATACTATTGGAACGTCAAGCCAATCTCTGTCTTTTATTCTTTCTTCTAGTTGACTATTGATTAATTCAATTTTGGAAAAATTGGTAATTTTCTAAGCAATATTTAAAAAAAAAACTGAAAGTAAGAACAGGAAAGCTGAAAACTTAAAAGTCGTCTGAAGGGAATGTAAAAGTGAAATGTTGAACTTCTTCAAGAAGTAAGAAAATTTAAACTCAAACTCTACTTATTATTATACACTGATTACTCCAGTCAAGTAGTACCTACCTACTAATAACTGACCGGTTGAGCAAGAGAGCAGTATCTCGCTTCAAAATGCACAGTATGCTCATGAAGGCCATACTGACGTGAAATAAGGTGTACGGATACATTTCTAAAATTTTAATAATGGAATATCCTATAAACCATTCCTTTCCTTTCGTACTATAGAAGACCCTACTTTGGAACTTTCTCCAAATCATTTTTTTTTAATTAAAACTTTATCAATGTATTATGAATGGGTTTTTGATTTATCTGGAGCTAGAGCATTAAAATATACAAGTACTGTGTTTATTAAGGAAAAAATCTTTATTCCCATTTGGAGTTGTGAAAAATTCCCATTTGGAGTAAGTTCTGAATTAGGCCATTCTACCCTACTAAAGTACGTAGAAATCAATGTAAGCTTTTGCCAATATGAGTTATATGTCCTTTATGTCTCAGTCATAAAAAGTTTTACATCTTAAAATTACTTTGTATTTAAAATGCAAAAAAACATTAAAATTTAAAAAATGTATTAAATTGAAATCACAAACTGCTCTGACAGAAATGATTCTAAAGTTTGCTAAACGGATATCTTTCCTTTAACTGCAATTTTTGACAAATTATCTCGAAAATACAATTATTCTTTTTATTTTTCGATATGAACTCTTGTATTAGGAGAACATTTTATTTACATGTGGATATGGAGTTGAATCATTCCTAATTAACATTTTATAATGTTTGAGGTTTAAAAAGCTCTTTCTCAATTGACTAAGGTGATGTTAGGGCTGATTGACTGATTGATCTTGGAATTTTTGGCAAGTCTGAGTTTATTCCGCAAGATTATATTGGAATCTGCAAATGAAGAGTGATAATGTTCCGGTAATTAATTTTTATCCAAAATGAGAATGTATTACTTCTCTATTCTATGCAATTTTGGACTAAATTTAAGTTGGATAAAGAATCGGTGAATATAAAATTGTGAACCGATGAACATAAAAGAACACCATTCTCTTTTCAATAAGTTGAATCACTAAACAATTTTGTTAATCTTATAATGTGAAACTTCTTCAATCCAAAAACTGCTATGCAATAATTAATTTGTTGAATTAACCATAATTATGTGACATTGTTAGTTAGTAATAAAAGATTTCAAATTGTACTTTTCGAGTAGAATATTGTAAAAAAGGAAATTAGAGCTACTCTAAACTTATTAGCAAGTTTCTCCAATATTGTTTTCGAAGAAATTCGAATGTTGTGTGGATTGTAAGCTTTCAAGAGCTTCAATAGATGGATTCCTTTCATCTGCAAACGTGAAATTATTACCTAGCTAGAGAGACCAGATATGTGTTTGCACAAATGGATTCAACCGATTCAACCGTGAAAATTTGTGACGATTTCGACCGTTCAAAAGCACCTAGAGGGTTCATATCGCATGATTAAATAGAGTGATCGCAATAACAAGAGTTCACTGCCAACCTGCTCTTTTGAAATGCATTGAAATGCAAAAAGGAATATTTCTGCGGTAAATGCTTTATACTCTCTTGACCCCATCACAAGCTTTCGGGTGACACAGAGAATTAATTTGTGGCTCGTAAAAGCTCAATCTGTCCCATACGTTACTCGCTGGACTAATGGTCATAATTAAAGCGAAATTTACTTTATTGGCACATTCTCCCGGGGTTCGCGATTAAATTATCAGCTTCCGGATTAAATACAGCAATGCAATTGCTAGCAATAAAAAGCTTAATTTACAAATCGCGCGTGGCTTTTAATTGCACACACACAAACCCCCAAAAGGGTGTCCCAATTTGCATGGTTAGGATTTATTGTGGGATTTTCAATTGACTCTTCCATGTACACGTTTCATGTGATTTTCCCTGCTATGTAGTCAATAGAAGGCGATAATGAACGATTGTACCAGAGGTTTTTCACGCGCTGAAAAAGCTTTTACATCGTGGAAGTTTTAGGAATGGAGGATGCGAATTTGAAATTTGACTGGTAATGTTTTCTCTCAAAACAGAAAATATTTTCTCATGATCATTTCGACAGTTCGGAAAACTAGAGGGGAAGTATGAGAAGAACAACAAAACCACTATGGGCATAATTACTCCGAGGGCTGTGAGTGAGAATAGCGAGTAAGCAATTTAATAAAGTTCTGACATGAACTTTCAAAGTACTTCAAAGCTCTTAGAAGCTTCACACAAAATAAACAAAAGTTCCTGTATAAGAAGTTCCGCCCTCTCATATTGATCCACATTTTAATGCGACAGTTTCTATTTCATATGAGGATTGTGTAACAATACAAGATTAAACGTTATTCCACGGTTATGCTATGCTTTATACCACGACTTCGACAGAGCTTAGTTTCGAAACTTCTGATGAAAACGTTATGTATATGTTTGACTTTTTTTTGGAAATTGTAAAATATAAAATTTAATTCAATAATCTAGGTGGAAGGATAGGGTTGAATTTTTAAAGCAATAAGTGCATTTAATTTTGTTTTTGGCCAACACTATACAAAAATATATACATAGTTTTACACACCCTCCCTAAATAAAACCAGTATACTTTTTTACACGGCTCGCAATTGTAAGACTTATTTAATTTATATTACGTAAACAAATTTTAATTACACCCATGCAAATATTTAATTAGAGTGTCGGAGGATTTAAACCTATATTATAAGCTCAAATTAAGCATAGAGGTAATTAAAATTAATTTCAGGACACTTTGAAATAATTTGAAGATATAAAGGAAAGGAATATCATAGATTGAAATTTGGTTTAAAATTAAATAAATTATAAAATTAATATGAAATTTCTTTATACAAAAAAGCTACAAAAGATCCTTTGAATTTCATGTTTATTTAGTTAAATGATTTTTCATTAAAGTCAGTGGCGTTATTAATTAAAAATCTGGTAATATAATATCATTTGGACATGCAATATAAGCTCATAATTATTTTTCGAATAGTCCAACTCTGAAGGCGGATAAAGCAGAATTTTTTGATGTATGGAGAGTTGTAATTTAAATTATGGTGCAATAGATTCCATCATAAATAAGCAGGAACATTGAAATAAAAAGAAATCATACAATATAATTCAGCATTTTATGGCATCAATCTTACTTTACGATGAGATTAACTTTTTATTTCTCCCCTTTTCTCATATGAATGGAAAACAACACTGAAATTGCTGTTTTTTCCATCCATCTTTACCAGGGCTCATGGAAATGGGAAAAAGCCACTTTTCATGGTAAGAAAAGAGTCGTTAAAAAAATGTTTCGCGCTCTTATAAAAGGAAGTTGGTCCCAGAAATCAAACTTCTTAGATGTGGCTTTAAATGGAAGTATGGGAAAAAGCATGACATTTTAGTGAGCCACTCAGTGATTATCTTCTAATTGAGGATGAACCAAGGAGCAAGAAATTACCCTTCTGTTGGTTTTTTTCCCGCAGGGGTCGGAGGTCGTTTTGTGAGAGAAATTGCGTTTGGAACAAGAGTTCACACTCTCCACTTTCATTACGAAGGAGGTCGAGTGTAAGAAAAGTTGATGAGAAAATGGAAACCGAAGGCTTTTTTTTCTCTCTGGGATTCCACAAACCCTCAGTGTTATACATTCTCACTGTTCAAATGGTACAAAAGTGTCTCCTTTTTTTTTTTGGTACAATGTAATCCTTTAATCACACCATTTATATGAACAATCCTTGACACAGGAACTTTTTTTACGACCATTCAACTTCACTCAATTTACACGCTCTGGTGAATCTACGTGAGAGTCTGTTTAAATCCCACGTTGAGCTTTGCGAGAAAATGTTACGATGAGCTTTCATGCAAGGTGTGAATGAGGCTTTTCATGTGGTGGAGAAAAGTATAGAAATCAAGAGTTAAGAGTTCCTTAAATCTGTGAAAAATAGCCTCAAAAAATTTACGATGATATCTTATTCAGTCGCATGATAAAACTTACTTCAATTGATGACCCTAAAGGAAATTGGATCCTTCTAAATCAGGCAGTAAATTGTCAGAATTACAACACGAGAACTGTTCATAAAATGAGGATATATGTGGGTAAATTGGTTAACTATAGTTATTCTATTTACAGCACATGGAAGTCCATGATGCTAAAGTACATTACAGCTCGATCATAAAAGAGCAATTTTAGTAATTTTCCATTCATATTTGTGGGAAAATTAACCTTCCGTACAAAAAGAATAATATTTTTATAGCTTAAGAAATTGTTAAGAATTTAGTCTATTAATTTTCACATCCATCTGCACGGTTTTTCAACTATTACTTGGAAGAAAGGATTTGGGTTGTAACATTAGAACTGTGTGACTGTGGTGTAATCCAAAGTACCCCCCCCCCCCCACTTGTGTGTTTGTCCGTTGTCCCCTGCCTCATGCGGAACAGAGTATTTAATGTCGACAAATCCGCTTGCCATTGACGTGGCCCGTTTTTGGGCAACACAAACTTAATTTTACTAATAATAATAATAATTGGAATAAGTCAAGAATTAAGTTTGGATAGTTCGACCGTATGCTAAGTTAACCCTTTGAGGACGATAGGGACACCAGTGTCCCAAAAAATATTTTCCTACACCCTTCTAAAGTTATGTTTTGTTCTAAGAAGTAAAAAGTCAGAAAAGTAATATTTTTACCACCCCCAGTTTTTGACCTTTTCGTCCTTAAAGGGTTAGCAACTATCGAGAAGATCATTTCAATAGAAAAAAATCATGAAAACATTACAATAAGCTGAAAATTAGGAAAACAACTCCAAGTGGCACGTAGAGTGACTAGAGGCACAACATTAGGTTAAGAAGAGGTTATTTGAACGTCATCAATACAGCGTAAAATTTGGGATATACAGTTTGAACTTCTATCCTTATAGCAAAAGGTAGATTAATGAAAGAAGTCATATTACTTGCACTTAATTACATACAATAAATAAATTTCAATATTTTTTCGAAATTGCTAGTAGTTGTTCTCTGCCAAATGTCCCTTCGACTCTACTATATAACAGAATTATTTTTAAATTTATTGTGATATCATCCTATGTAAAGACATTATTTTCTCTCTGATTATTATAATTTATTCTTTGTTTTTTTTTCTTTACATTTTAACGCATTTGTCAAGGAATATTATATTGAGGACAAATATTCAAAATAGATATATTTCTTTGGTCCCCATGGTAGACAAAGCCCCAGAAACTTGACATTTTCGGGTAAAAAAAAACCCGAAAATGAATCTGAAAAAATATTTTGTTAACTAATTTTGTGAAATAAAAAATGCTTGGAAACCACTGAAGAAGATGCGTGGGCCACCGAGTGCTCTGGGAAGGAAATTTTTTATCATGGGCTGAATCCTCTAATCCATCAATCACGTCGGTCCCTTACCCTAGGTTCAAGATAGATTTTAATAGAATTTATTAAAATTTGCAAAAATAAAGCAAAATTTGATTTAAAACCTGAGGGGAGCGTGATTTTGGTATCTCCATTTAAATTCCCTTTACAAAGATTTTTTCTGGCTATTATTATTACATTATTGGCTTAATGTTTTTATTTAAATTATTATGAACTAAATTTACGACGTATTTCGGAATTTAAAAAAAAAAACAAGAGAAAAATCTGAACGCTTTAATATTCTACAAAGTTTTTTTATTATGTATATTACTTTTTTTTAATTTTTGCTTTACAACATATCAAAGAAAGACCAATATAAATATAATACCTGTATTTATTTTTATATCTCATCATAACCCTTTAATTACGCACCTTTAACCTTATTACCCACCCATTACCCTTAAATTTTTTTATTTACGTTTATTACGTAATATTTAGGCTTCTAGTAACTTTACATTAAGGTAAGTAACATTTCAGATTCTTGTACTATAATACTTTGTGTCTAAAGCAAAAGTTATATCAAAATTTTCACACGTCTGAGATACTTAAAAAAAAAACATTTCCTAGAGAGACTTGTAACTCCCGGAGCTTTTCCGGATGCTGAGTTTCTTGTGGTATGACAGAAGTGGTGAGAATTGTTTGCATTGGAAGAAAATATAGACAATATCCTGACTTGTTCTTCTCTTCTTCTCGCCACTTCTCAAGGGTGCCACATATTCAGGGTGGAATTGCCACAATAATATTCTAAAAGAGCATGAGCCAAAGTTCTTCATATCAGTGGATAGAATTCCCCAAATGCAGCACTGTGAAATGCACAAGATACTGATAAAATCAAATATGTACGGTGTTTGGCGTTGTGGAATATCAACGCTTAAAGTTCCTGCAGCGTCTCCCAATCATCCACAAGTTCCCATCTACAGAGATACATATTCCAAGACTCAGCAAACACTTTGCATCTGTTGAGGCAACTTACGGGGTAAGGATTTCCCACTGAAGCTAGAGCCCTCCGGCACCATTACTCCCATGGAAAGTCATTGCAGTGTTTCAGAGATATTGGTGCTGTACTATAAAATATACAATCGTTAAATGCAAGAATTTACTAGCAAATAAACAGGGAGTTGCTTGGAACATTAATTTTCCTCGATACCCTTGATTAATCATCTTGCCCTGCTTCTCCCTACACGCAAAGATAATTCCAGCAAGATATACATAAACTGCAAACTGCTTTGGAGCTTTGGGAAAAAAACTGTCGTTTCATCACTTGACTTATATTACAACCCCCTATCTCTATTTTAAAATAGGTTTTGGTGCAATTATGAGGGCAAAAATCCATAAAAGTCCCATTAGTTCCTTTAGCTTTCATGTATCGTCATTTACTATGACCAATTAGGCAAGAGAAAGAAAACATGACTTGCAATATTTGGGTTCACTAAGTAAAGGTATCTGTACATTAAGAGAAATTTTCGTCAAAAATTGCATTTTCGAGAGAATTTTGACGTTTCTAAGGTAGAGTGCCCTCGAGTCGACCGGTTCCTCGACTCGACCGGTGGTCAATATTTGAATGTTTGATGGTGAATTTCTATAAAATTGTCATTGATTCGTATTTATTTATGGAATAATTGACCTATGAATGTTAGATCATACGCTAAATATTAGTGGAAATATAAATAAATTGAAAAAATAACTCTACCGGTCGAATTGAGGAACCGGTCGACTTGAGGGAACTTTACCTTACAGCACTCCAGGAAATTGCCTTCAAAAAAAGCTATTTTGACAAAAATTGTTCTCAGTGTGTAAACTAGACACCTTAAGCGAATTTTTTATGTTCTAATAAAGAGAGAAAAAATTGTCAATCACTTCCCCTCTTTGGAGTGGAATCAGAAATAGTAAGTTCATTTACAATCGAGTAAATTTTAGTTCGACCGATAAGACGGGAGCATGGCGTTCTGTATTCTGGGCCCTTAGAAATGGGTCTTTGGTTGTTCGAAGGGTCTAGGGCTTCAAAACAACAAAAGCTCTATAAGTAAAATTTCAAATATATGTAGAGCGTGTCGAAGACTCTAGAAGAAGAGTAAAGTTTTTGATTTACACTGGGTTGAAAGCTTCACATAACGTGCAACCACATCTGAATGGATATTACCTCCGACAATTTTTATACATATAATATAAACACAGTAACATTCAAAACATTAAATACACCCTTCGTAAGTTTAAATACACCTGGTTTGGACCGGGAAAACGCTGTAATATCCAATTCTATTGACTGAAATAGTTTTATATTAAACCTAAGAACAGTTTTAAAGAAAATATGAGAAAATACCTGCGTTAAAAAATTTATAATTTGAGGATCGGGCTTTCTGGACAAAAATGCAATAGTAGCCCCAAATTCTAAAACTGATCTAATCATTTAATAATCATTTAATATAAGCTAAATACTATTAGTAAATATTATTAAGAGTTAGAAAAACTGAAAATAATGCCGAGGGAATATTTTTGGTACGGATTGTGGTTGGTTTCCGGTGTGATGTGTTCTGAAAAGGATTTTTTCTTTGAATATCTAAATTTCCAGCCCAAATTCTACTTTTTCAAATATTTTTTTATTATTTTTCAAATTACTTTTTATTATTGTTGCAATTTCATTTCTTTTACATCATTATTTTATTTAAAAAACATGAATAAAATTATCAAATTCATTTCTACTGGAAGAATCCTTCTTTAGCTTTGATAAGCACCTCACAGATTCGGGGCATCCTGTTGATCAATTTCTCCAAAATGTCAGAAGGAACTCTGCCCACATATTCTGAAGTCGAGAAAATACCAGAGAATAGCAATGAGGCTACAATCGGGTGGCGGGGGTGGCCAATTCATTCGGCTTATTGGGCGTGGGTTTGTTTTTCAAGAGGATAACGATTCCAAGCATTCCTCAAAGCTTTGTAGAGGTTTCCTTCTTAAGAAAGACAAATGCAGGGTCCTAAACTACATGCATTAGCCATCCCAATCACTCAATTGTAACCCCATTGAAATTTTCTGCAATCTTATCGACCAGACGGTTCGAGATGAAAGCGCCGACATCAGTTCCAACCTTGGTGGAAGCCCTTCAGGATGCGTGGGCAGAGTTCCTTCAGACATTTTGGAGAAATTGATCAACAGTGCCTCGAATATGTGAGGCGCTTATCAAAACTAATGGCCTATTGCACCACCCCTCGCCATTCTCCGCGATTCAAAGCGATAACCCTCCAGCGCCTCAGCACACCCAGTCGTTTAAGGACCTCATCCACTACTTCATTTCATCTCCTTCGGGGGCGTCATCTAGATCGAACTCCTTTCGACTTCGCATTCAGTAGCTTCTTGGACATTCTATCATCTTCGAGAAACAGATGCTTCTATGCTCTATCATCGATTAGAAGTCCTTTATATAAATTTTCTTGACCTAGTTCTTTATGATCAATCGTTGCAGAGCAGACTACTCCCAATGAGTATTAAAACAAGCCTTGAAACTAATCTCAACCCTCATCTATTGGTTGGTTAAAAAGTGTGTTGGATAAGCATTGCTAAAAAAAACTCTTTTCTTGATTATGGTAGCACTCACTCTTCTCTTATCATTGGTATATAATAATATAATATATTGATTAAAAATCGATGGACCGATATTGAGTTTTCACTGAGTTAGAGCAATAAAACGTGGCTAGGATTGTGATGAGATGAGCTTCTGCACATTTTATATAATCACTATGTTTATTGATTTCAACATTGAGGTTACATTGCACGTAGTAAGCCAGAGGTCATAGCAATGTTTAATTGATGATAATAATCCGAACAAACACTATTTGCGTTTGTCTTCGCTTAATCAGTCAGAGTTTATTATGAACTTGGATCGATTATTCACGATATTTTCTCACCCATTTTAGTTTATAGATAGCCAGTGAAGCTAATTAGTAACGTATATAGCGCAATGGGAAGAAAATAAATGAGTTCTATACAACTAGTACTTCATTATTGGAGTTGATTAGGAATTGTATGGCTCAAGTGGGCAAAGTTCTGTGGGCAATGAGAGTATTAAGATTTAATTTATGAAAGAACACAAAGCCTGAATGGCGATATTTCCGAAACAACGCACATGATAAATATTGAAGGTGTTCATCATGCCAAGGTGCTGCTTATACTCTCAATAATTTATGATAACTTCAGGAGCAGACAAATGGAGGAAATACTGTACGAGGGTGAAGCTTTATTGGATTATTAATTAATGCAATTACTATGTAATAATTACAGCCAAAGGGGTCTCTTCGTTATAACACAACATCCCTTGTCAAGGATCACAGTGTCGCCTAATACACACACAATACCTGACAATCCCAGGCTCTCAACCCAAACACCTGCAGCCAGCATGATTAAAGCACTGACGACTTCATGACTGATTTGATTAATTGAGGTATACTTTTGATGGAGTCACTCTGCTGGGTGGAATCACCAAACTAATTTACGATTCAATTGAAGATACTCTCAATGAATTCAGCAGACACTGTATCAATTACAGAATTAATGAGAAAATCCCAGTGGAATTGATGGGAATAGTTCTTCGGCAAAATGTGAAGAATTAGTACGGGATGAAGGTGTCCCCCCAAGGAAAAAGAAACTTTTCCCAGGCATGTTCACTGGCACAGTCCAATTTCTAATTAGTGATTTAGTGAAAAAGGCGCATGGTGAAGTCTTATACTCCATAAGCCAGACAATGGAGCATAATGAAAGAATTGGTGATGTATTAAGACACTTAAAACTCGCCGCAGCCCTGTGCTGTTTTTTGAAATGTGTAGTGGAAAATCGAACGATAGTCATGAATCATTTGCTTTTCTGAGAGAAAAGAGAGCAAAGCAGCATTCCCGTACCGCCTTCGACACAATTCCCCAAGCCATCATTCCCAATCTCAATATGTTTCTGGATGAATTGCTCCATTAGACATTTTCCAGTAGTATAACTTCAGATGACTCAAGCCCCAAATTGCACAGCAAGAGAAAATAAATGCATACACCCATTTGCGATTTCTCAATCTTGAGATGAATTGAACAATACTGGGAGAGAAAATAAATGCTCGGGGTAGAACAACTTGAAAAGTACTTATTGAGATCCTACATTACAGTTAGAATATTTTAAAATCTTTGGAATGATATTTAAAATATTAGCACATGCCTGTACTATAACCAATTCCTCTTGATTCTCACCAAATTCCTTAGAAATTAATAAACTGGAGCTAGAAATCGTATCTATTCTAAAGTTTACATTATCATTTTTGTAATGCCAGAAAATTTCTGATGACCAGAAGAATATTCTAACCCAAGGCATTATAGAGCGATTTCTCCAGTAGAGTTATTAAAAATTATATCACATCACTTGTACTTATCTACTTCTTCATTTTAATTTATTTTAATACAAAAATTGTAAAATCTGTTAAGGACTGTTGTAGTACAGACATGTACTAAAATATTTGTCTAAAATCAGTACTTTTTTCGTTAATTTAGTCTCTATTATTCAGTAGAAGAGACCGAGGCAAAACTATTCAGGGTATAGAATAAGACAGTGCAACGTTATATTCTTATTCAGCAAACTAATATTTATTCAAAGTAATTAACTCTATTACAAATTATAGACAAAGAAAAATTTCATTTGCTGATAAATTTTGTCCTGATCTCCCCTACTTGAATGGTTTTACTCTGGAAGTTATCACAGGAATTTGTAACTATATAAACTAATTTTATATTCAGTCTCTATTATTCGGGTACATGAATAATTCTCTGGGATATCACAGAACTTTATAACAATCGCAGTATAATTTTATACCTACTCATGTAAATTTTAACTAGGTCGATCCATTTTGAGTAAAGAAAAGAAATCAAACATTAGAGGGATGGCGAGACTCAGACAGTCATTCGATATAATGCCGCCAAGTGGAGTTGTATTTAGAGAAATCAGAAAAAAAGTCAAATTTTGACTGTCTAATCTAAAGAAAAGAAACGATCTGGTGTAATTTTTATACAAATTAAAAAAAAAAACCCTTTTCGTAACTACTGAATGAAGTTTACTCACGGATTGAAAGCAATAAGTGCAATTTAACCTCTGAAAATTGGCCTCAGACTTTCTGTGTTCACTAGTGAAGAAGGTTTACCCTCTATAATGAGCCAAACCTACTATAATCATACTAAAATTTCATGTCCTTCGATCGGGTCCAAACTTTGCCAAAATGTGTTTCGCCATTTCCTGTTCACGAATATATGGGTGACTAAGTAGCGTTCCTGGTCGTTCGGCCGCCCGCTCTTGAAAGCTTAATAGCTCCCGAACTAAGAAAGATATCGACTTGCAATTTTCGGCAAAGGTTATATATCGGGTGAAAATTTCAACTTGGTGCATTGATTCTCTACCCTCCACCCCTCCTTCCCACATTTTGAATACCCCCATTTTTTGTTTGCTCAATAGTTCCGGCCTTATGGTATAGATCCACTTCAATATTTAGTACATTATAGCTAGGCCCAAGCATGTGGCAAGTTAATTTTTTTATATGGAGCTATTTGAAGCCAATTTCCTAAATTGATTTCGGACTCAGCTCACAGTGTTCCGAGGAAAAAATGTATTTAAACAAAAATTTAGTATATTTATCCCTCCATACTGTAAGGTATCTTATAATACGGAAAAACTCCTCACTTTTTAAATATTTAGCGTAACGGTCGCGAGTGCAAAAATTATCCCTTATAAATTTAAATCGACATATGAGAAAGTGGCTTCAAATTTCAGGCAACTCGCTAGGGGCGTGGCTGGGCCTTACAATTTTCGAACAGTGTCAAACTTAAGATCCCCTGACCCGAGCTATAAGGGTCCAAAAAAAATCTTAAAGTGGTCGTAACAGCAGTTCTAATTACTAGAATTTAAATGTGAGGGCATTTTGGAAAGCTCTCAAGAAATATCACACTTCCCCATTGACATCGGAAGTTCATAAAAAAACCTATTATTAAAAACAAAATTTTTCAGTTTTCTAAGCTAAATGACTCAGAAACTCCATTGTGCATCGGGCGCAAATTTTAGTATGTTGTAGCCGGATATTATAGCTACCAAACAAAAGAATACTTAAGTCGATCGATAACCACTGATCCAAGTTATAAGGGTCAAAGTTCGAAAATTGACCGGCTTCTATCTCCGTTTCTAATTAACATTTTGACCTAAATTTTGGGTTTTTAGTTTCGTCTCGATAAGCACTTTCAGATGGGAGTTCAAAAAGTCACCACAAGGGGCGCTACGATAGTGTCAAAATTTAAAATGATTTTTCTCAAAAACGCCATTGGTAATTTTGATAAAATTTTAGAATATTGTAGTCTAGGCTATGAAGTTTCCAATAAGTGGCGTGGGTTCAAATTTAAATCGCCATATTTCAGGTTCCATTTGACCGAATTGGACGAGTAAGGATGCAAAATAAAGGCTCACAAAGCGTTACAACTTTCCAAAATATTTGAACATCGTAGGACCAGCGCTAGAGGCGCCACAGTCAAGAAACCAATTTTCATAACACATAACCTGAATTACCTTTACACGTGCTTAACCGATCTTGATGAGTATTTTGGCATGATTGTATAGGACATTTATATCTATATTTCGTCCAAACATCATTTTTGTTGAGACAATGCTGTCTGTTCGATTTTGTCGTTTTAGAGTAAACTGACTAATCCTTCCAGCTCACCCTCTTTTATAATTTCTCCCGATAGATTTTTTGGTAATGTTGTAGCTATTATTTTCGGAGGCTCTACTCTTATCATATTATTTTATTCTTGGTGTTCAAACTGCCTAACAATTTGCTTTCATCTTTTGTGATGTTCAGACTCCACACCATCAATTCGTGATAAGAGTGTCGCCTCTATTCAATTATTTAACACTTTTGGTGTGACAAACACTTTTTAATTATATTTTTTGTCAAATTATTTCATGATTAAATTGAATTATTTTGCAAATTGTATTTCCAGAAAAATTCTAAGATGATAAATTTATCATTGATGTAACCCTCAAAGTCGGGTTGCTACAAGGAATCTCACCTACAATAAGCTGATCTAGACTTATCACTAGTTTTTTTTCTATGATGAAATCATTATTAATATTTTTTGCAAAAATCACCAAAATAACAATACACTTTAAATTTACAAACGAATTGTTCAACTTGAAGTATAAATATTTTAGACAATATTTATGGGGTATTAAATTGTGGAAAATTATGGGTGATGATAAATTGATTCTAATAACGAAGGAAAAGAGAATAAAACCGTAAAATAGTTAAATTGATTTTAATCCACATACCACTCATCGTCATCGTCTCGACAGAAAGTGGTGGATTTTCCCAATGAACTCAATTCTCGTTCAATTTCCCCATTATCTCGATAATTGAGTACAGTGTAATTTAAAATGATTTGCTCAGTTCAGTTGTGTTGGGAAGAAAATGTGCGTGCAAATGAGAATATTAATTTGTGCCGGACGTAAATGGCTTGCCATTGCCCTCAAATCACTTTGCTCAATCTCTCGTCACTAGTTTGTATACAAAATGTTTACAGGAGGAATTAATGAAGGTGCGACGGCAAATGTTCTCCCTTTACAGTGTATTATTGCAATTATAAATGTAAAACAGTGCTACTTTTGCAGTTTAATACAACGCAAAATTGGCAGGGTTGAACTGAAATTTTGTTTAAGTTTTTGCGGGAAAGGGATTTTCACCAAAAAGGTCACATCATGAAAAAGGAATATCTTCGTGTCACATACCGGGGGGAGCTTTTTACCAGGGGAGAAAATGCAAGCTGAACTGCAGAGACGAAATGCCTCAAACAGCGAGATTATTCCATGAATTTTACCCGGAGTAACTTTAATTACAATCTTCAGTGATGTGGAGCAGTAGTTGAGCTTAAAAAGCTCCACATGTGTGCTGTGGTGTTGTGTGAAAAATGAGCAATTTAAATACGCAGGAAAGGCAGTTCTTATGCCATTTAATTATAATTCTACCCTAGCTGGTTGTTCCGTTTGTACACTGAATTCTTCATATTACCACACATACACAGCCTTATTATCATGCAAAAGCAGCCCACAGTGGGTGGAAAAAGTGAAAAATAAGAAATAAAATGAGGACTTTTTTGTATAAAGATATTATGATTTTATTTTCAACCTTTTTTATATTTTTAAGTTTCAAATTAACTTCAAATATCTCCCTGTATTCAATTGTATCCACTTTGCTCTGAAAGGGCTAAAATGGGTTAAAAGAATAAATTTGCACATAAAAGTATTTTGTTTTCAACATTTTAATGTAAAATTGAAGAGAATTCATTGATTGACGATTTTTTGCTCCAAGTGATAGCACTTTTCTCTCCCTCGAGCGATACTGGCAACTCTTCTAAATTAGAAATACTAAAGATAATAATCTAAAATTTAAGGTTATTTAAATTACATTCTCGAAAATTTAAATACGCTTCAGGGTAAAGGCGTCTACACATTGGGAGCAATTTTCGTCAACAATTGCGTTTTTGACAGAAATTTGACGTTTCCTCCTACAACGCTGTAGGGAATTTCCTTCAAAATAGCAATTTTTGACAAAAATTGCTCCCAATGTGTAGAGGCCATAAGGGCTCATAATTTGGTCCAATCTGCTTATGAGCATCGATGTTCCAAGTTTGAAGTGCGATATTTTCAATACTAATTGACATTTCTTGTTACTCTCTTTTCAGAAGGGTTGTTTAGAAACTTAGCAAGCTATTTATCGACTTATTTTTATTAAAATTAGTTTTAATACGTTTAAAAATGAATTGATATGTAGAGGTGAATTTGACTCTTATTTTGGACAACTTGGTTATTAATTTTTACAATTTGTCTGTAAATTTGGACAGATAATCCGCCTCAACAGGATGCCCATTGTTCTTCATTTTATGAACCAATCTTACCAAGTCCTCTTCCTGGTCATGTAAGAGAAACGCGGAATGTCACAAGAAGCCCAGAAACTTTCCATATCATTCATTAAAGTGAGTTGACTTCGGTACTCCAAGTACGTGCGGATTCGCTCATTCCCTGCCCTTTCCGGGAGCCTTTCAAGGCATTTCTCGCTACATCTCTTTCGTAGAGATGATGCTCCTTTATTTCTCCAGGCATTTGTCCAACCTAGTCACCACAAAAGCTGAAACTTCACGAATTTTCGTGAGAAAAACACCTGTCCAAAATAAGGATTATCACCTCACTGGTAAATGTTTTAAAAAATTTCCCATTTTTCACACGAAAAATCTAATTCACAAGGCAAATCTCACTTCAGGTCAAATGTACAAATCACTACTAACGTGAATCAACACAATATTTAATGAATATTCAATAATATCACTCAAAAAGAACGAAGAAACATTGTTAGTACTTCACCAAAGCTTAATAAGACTAAAGAAGACACGAAGTTCTGTCATATTTCTCGTAAGCAATTGTTTACATTGAATTTTCAACAAAGGAATTTCAACTCAAATCATATTCAAAATTTAACGTATTCAGTGTTAAAATCTTCCAAAAAGAACAAATATTTAGATGGAATTCATTATTCATCAAATATTGGAATAAAAATCCATCATTTTAACCAATTTATTTTTAGTGTCCAATTTTATCCTCAAAGTGTCCAAAATAAGAAACTGGACAAAATTATGAGCCTTTCCCCTACTAAAGATAATAATCTAAAATTTCAGGTTATTTAAATTACATTCTCGAACATTTAAATACGCTTTATTTATTTCTAAATAGATTTCACATAAGGCAGTCAAAATTTTAAACAAATTAGCCCCTCTGCAAAATTTATTTAACATACTGTTGTGGATTAGACTTTTACGATCTGTCGAGCGGAGGAAGAGACTAGGCTGGGGCCAGAGGCATTTAGAAGGCATAGGGTTACAGTAGACTCTCACTTAATCGGCTCTTTTGCAATCGGGCGAAAAATTTTGTTGACAATTTTCACGTTTAATTATGAAGCTAATTCGCTCAAATTCGCTGTAGTTCTTCCTATTTTTTCGTGATTTTTTATAATTGAGCAATTTTTGTGGAATTTACAAAGACTTTGACGCCCAAATCTATCGATAAACCGGATGACATTTTGCCCCAAATGCCCAATTGAGAGAGAGTCTACTGTATCTTCAAACATAACGGTTTATTTGACTCAAGTTTAAGGCTTATAACTAAAGGGGAAATGGCCCCTTCCCCGCTTCCTAGGGCGCATTTAGAGCTTCAAGGCAATATCCGGTCTGAAAGCGTGGGCGGCCTTGTCCTTGTCAGGTCAATTACGACGGATCTCCATATTTGCCGGTAGTGGGTTCCCATCCTGTAGGTACTACACCACATTTCTGTCGACGAGACGACGTCAATTGAGACCTGAGGTGACTAACTTAGGACTACACGAGACGTCTTTAAACGTAGTGACCAGATCTCTTTTAGGATCTAAGACGATAGGATTCTTCAGTGGTGGGTGTCATTCAGCAGGTACTACGCTACCCGTGGCTTATGATGAGAAGTTAATAAATTTGGCAGGAGAGACTCGTAGGAGCGGGATGACCTTGTCTCAAAAGGAAAGGTTACGCCTTAGACGAGCGAAGACACCTTTAGGCAGGCAGAGGGGGCAACAGCCTCGGCTCTCTTTCTAAGTAGCGGGGAAGGGGGCAATAGCCTCGAACACTTCTTGAGAGTTAAACGCCAAATCTTCCACCGAGGAAAGGAACAAAAGCCTCGACGTTTCCTGGGGCAGAAAGATACCAGCTTCTCAACCAGGTTAGAGGGGGCAACATCCTCGACACTCTTTCTGGTGGGAAACCGCTTAGAGGGGGCAAAAGCCTCGGCACTCGGCACACAATCCGGGAAAAAACTGCTGATTTTGTCAGCCAAGGGAAGGAGTCACGACCTTGGCGCCTTCCAGAATGTTGCAAGCACCCTCAATTTCAGTC
The DNA here is from genome assembly GCF_024763615.1 of Phlebotomus papatasi. NCBI lineage: Eukaryota > Metazoa > Arthropoda > Insecta > Diptera > Psychodidae > Phlebotomus > Phlebotomus papatasi. The sequence goes on from NC_077222.1 coordinate 67,105,667, forward strand.
CAGAGTAAAAGTTCAGTGACTATATCTGCTCGCCAATGCTCAAGGAAAATGCTCCCTAGTACTGCTTAGTCTAATCCAAATCAATATAATTTGTAAAAGATTTCAATATCCGTGACATTTTGCAAAACTTGAACAGAAAAAATAGAAAATCGTGCTAGAGAACGCACCACTTGTGCAGCCGGATGTGGAATTTTCTGCCAAGACGCACATTGTGGGACTCTTAATGCTCCTCTAGCACGGCTGGAAAAGTGCACGCATTGAAAAGGAAATTCATGACGAGTCTCCAAAGCAATGCCCTCAGTGGAATAATAAAATTTCACTACGAGCTTTCGAGAGCTTTTGCACCCTCAATGCCTGGGTAATTGCAGAGACAGTAAATCAGTCTAATGTCCAACGAGGGTTTTTTTCACGCCACATCGTCTTTCCGGCTTTTGTGCTGAAACATGACAATATTGTGGTAATACTGGAAAATGTGTCTGCAGTCTGTATTACATTTTCCTCGGAGACTCCGCATCTCGCCAATTAAGATATGTCAAGTAGAGCTTTCTATAGTATATCTCAATTGATCTTAATTTTCTCAGTGAATCTGCTGCAATGGAGAATCCCGGAAGGATCCTCAGTCGCTCAAAGGGATGAATTATTATTCTCGACAGAGGAATCTCTGATGGATATGACACACAGCATCCAATGTTGTCACAAGCACCAAACTCTCTTTGCATGTAACATCAGTTGCAACCTCGCTATCAGGAGTGTGGGAGGTGTGAAAAACAGGAACAAACTGTATGGTATTTCATTCACGATTCTTTACTTTACCCCATTCCCCATCAGCAGCTTTGGTAAATCCTGGTAAGGGGAGAAGGAAATGATTTTTCCAACCATCAGCATACGCAGTTGCCTCCAGTGTTGTGCGCGTGTTGAACAAAAGGGGAAAAAGATGATGAAAAGAATCATGATGAGGCACGATGTCTTGAACAAACTCCTGAAAAAGAATGGAAAGATCTCCAATATTGAGTTCCTTGGAGCTGGAGGACTTTTTGAAACAGACACAAGTTTTGCAAATAAATTTCTCATATCTCATCTCACTCTATCGCTTTTTTATGTTGAACCCTTCCCTTTTCGTGTGTTTAAAGGGGTTTCTCATATTGTCCAAAAGAATTTTTATTAAATATCTTTGCGAAAGTCCTTTTTTTATGATATAAAAAGAAATCGAGTGGAAGGAATTAAAGTTTCATATTGTAAAGTAGCCCTACGAGTTAATTATTTCGTAATCTTAGCTGGAAATTTAGGCAAGACCAAAAAGCTCAGGATGGACAATGTACAGTGGAGGAAATTTAAATAGGTATTTTTTTGAAAAGAGGGTGGTCTAGGTGGTGTTTTGTTCCAACCAACCTAATATTATTATGTCAAGATCTGCTCAAAAATCATTTTTATCATAGTGACCAATAGTGGTATAAATAGGGAGTAACTCTAAATTAGGTATTTTTATTTTAAACTGTTCTTTTATAAGAAATTGTTAATATTGACAACAGAATGATCAAATCTGTCTTTTCCTTCAAATTGAAGCCTTCAACAGTAAGAAAATTTTATTTAAAGCTAGAATTTTTGATTGATAAAGGTCATAAGATTAAGTTTAGTAATAAAATCGTCCTAATCAAAGGCTTCAGAGGGCTTGGATTAACAATATTAGTTATTACGAGGAGGTTGAGTAGTTCAAGAAACATTATTTGTCATTTTTTCAATAAAAAGCACTCCTAGGGATGAAAATACTGTACTTTTCAAGATAATACCATGTTGTATAATAAGGAATTGGTACGAATTCCTGTATTCCGAATTATATTGGTTGCTGTCACGATTGTTCGATGGTTTTAGAACACGGCGAGGACTGAGAAAGACAGTCGAAACAGGACCCAGTGCAAAGAAAAATCGATAACGCAAAGGCACTTGAGAAAAGCAAAGTGCTGGAAAAGCAAGTTCATTTTCTATTGGAATAGCACCATTATGTTCGTTTACTGACCAAAACTGAATTTATTTCCGCAAAAATATTTAGAAATAGGATAGATTCAAGAAATGGTATCCTGGCCTGATTCAATTTAAATTTAATCGGATACATCCTACCTTTCTTTGTCTTAAAAACATTTTCGTCTCTCAGGACTTTTTTTTTATTGCAAACGTTTTTAAGCAGATGAAAAAGTGGAATAATAATATATGTGTCTACCTATTAAGGGTTTTCGAAGACATGGATTCGCTATCTCTCCCCGTTTGGCCTCTAATTTTTCATAACATAAGGACATACCGACAAACAATCGAAAAATTCTGTTATTTTAAAATTTGAGTGATAAAAAGCTACTCCTCCCCAAGAAATCGAGAGATGATAAATTGTGATTACCAGAATCAATTTTTCTTCAATGTAGAATCATCTTGTCCATCCGGATAACCCCTCAAAAAGCTTTCATGTCATACAAGTGTTGAGCTTGGATAGCAGGAAATTGTGTCACACTGATTTTTAACATGGTATACAACAAGGTGGAAGTAAGTATAGTGAAACAGAGTCTCCTTTTTCCTTCCATTTTTCCGTTCTTTGTTTCCACTCCCCATCATCCACTTCCTTTTAAATGGTAGATGCAAGAACAAATATTTACATGCACTAAACACTTTGTTGCATTGAGCTTGGTAGTGTTTTCCCGCGTTATCGCATCCATGACATCTTCATTGACTTCCTCCGGCTAAGGCAACATTTGCACGCAACACTCTTGAGTAAGACGCTCTAAATCACCCGGATATCAATCTCAGTATAATAACAAAAAGCCAGCAGGACTTGCAAGAGTGCTAATTTGCAGAGGTGCATTCCAGTAATTAGTTTAAAACAATGAGGACTTCTTTCTCAACCCATAGAAGCTCGATAGCTCTACAAAAGCGAATGAAACAAGCCAATTATATTATTTGCCAATCCAATTATATAACAAGGAAAAAAATAAAAGCTTCAGTAAATTTTTGTATATGCCAGCAAGATCTTAGCAAAGAGATTAAATTGAATTTATTGATTTTCATGTTGAAAAGTGAAAAACATCGTTATCAAATTTAATCACGGCATTTTGCCAAAGAGAAAAAATTCAATAACTTCCTCCAACTCTTGGTCCCAGATATTTTTGTCAAAGAGAAAAAATGGAGCCGGAGGTGAAAAGGAAATTTAAATGGGGAGGAAAACTCCTGAGCCTTTTTTTACTTTAGAGTCTATGGCTTGGGGATTGGGGAAAAGCTTCCCAAATGAGATACTCTTCCCTGGTATAAAAGTAACTCCTGCCATTGAAAGCCACATTTGAGGTACATTGTGCTGCTTAAAAGTATTTCGGCTTTTTGCCAATATTTTGCCATTGGCTGCTGAATAATTAAGGGCACACGCCAAAGGAAGCTGCATTGAGGAAATGTGGATACAAGGCAAAAGTTAAAGCCAAACCTCTAATCGAATTACTTTCATCACGTATCGACAGAAAATTTAGGGCACAAGGTAGAGAGTATACTGCAGATTTTGTCGATACTTTTCCTAACATTATTTCCAGGACACAAAATCAACTTTTACCAATTATTAAAGTCGTAAAATTTTACCGCGGAACGTTTTACGAAAATTCATTGTGTTGAACTACTACTGTTGCTTTACGAAAATGAAGTTCAAGAATTTTATTAGTTGACATAGCTCAGAGAGTGTTTTTTTTAACCAAATTTTGCTAGGATAGAGTAAAATATCAAATATAATTTAAACTGTACTGAAAAATTAGAACAAAAACACGGAGCAAAGCAAACAAAGTTTCAGATATTCGAATTTTTCTTGGCCTAAGTTTTTGAGTAAGTGCGGGTTTATGATTACGACTCATTTAAACTGATTGATATATAACAACAAAGGACTCCCGGTCAAAATCCCGAACGCCAAAACCCCAAAAGCCAAAATCTCGAACGCCAAAATCCCGAATGCCAAAATCCCGAATGGGCCAAAATCCCGAAGGCCAAAATCCTGAATTCTTAAAAGTATCATAGCACATAGCTACTCCCACGATTGCATCTGCGCTTGCTGAAGGCAAAGCGAAATCTTCTGTGTCTTAGGAAATCATTCTAAACATTTTGATCCATATATAATTTCATCCCTTTCAGGATTTTGAATATTCGAGATTTTGTCTTTCGGGATTTTGGCCTTTTCGGGATCTTGGCGTTCGGGATTTTGGCTTTCGGGATTTTGGCTGCCACCTCAACAAAGAACTACACATTATTTTCTGTTTTACTCTTAAAATGAAAAATTAAATTAAGTCAAATTAAAAAATATAGAAAAGTAACTTGAAAAATATAGGTTTTATACATATTGTTATCAATTTGAGTTCGAAAAGTAAATGAATGAGAAGAATAACGAAATTTTTTCTTTATTTGCATTGCAAGTTCGATTTGGATGGAAATTGTTAATTTTGTTCCAGACTTTAAAAAGAAATGATTTTTACTTGGTATATTTTTTATCGAATTTTACATTGGAATATATAGGAAGGCTTTCAGATTATTATTAATCGTATCGAGATATTATATTACAAGGTAATCATTTTTACAATGTCCATATCCCGTGTTGGAAGAATCTGCTAACTCCATTGTAGACCGCCCAGGAGCGCCTTCCTCGCTGTGTGGATGCTTCTTCCATGCTCCCGGAGTTGTTGGGCGTAGGCAGTGCATTATTTAACGTTATTAACATATGAAAATTGTCTAAATTAGACATTCAGATCTTTGCACCGGGCGGGACTCGAACTCACAACAGTAAGTCGAGCCGAGGAATCGATCCGCCCAAGAGCCAACGGTCTTGCCTATTGCGCCACTGATTCCCCGGCTTTCAGATTTCGTACGCACTCTGGCTTCAAACACTTTATATTTGTCCTATATTCCCTTAATGAATCTGACCTATTTATGGCAGTATATTTTAATAGCTAGATTTAAATAACGCATTTTCATGTAAAAATTTATTTTTCTTAAATGAATATGGGTAAATGTGAAGTGTTTGACGTCAGGTGTGAGGTACACCTCCCCTAAATAGAAATTGAACGTAGTGAAAGTTTCTTCTATTTGCAAGCAATAAAGAATGAAATTTTAAAAATTCTTCATTTCCATGGATAATTCAAAAAATTTAAATTTAAAATAACAAATTCTTTTTACGATTTGCATTTAAAAAAATTGAAAACTATTTTATTAGAGAATTTCTAACGAAAACACTGCATTATAAATTGGGAATTTCGTTTTAAAATAAATGGTTTTATTTGCTAATTCCCATAAAATATCGAATACGACCATAAATAAGTCATGAAAATATTTATTGATATGTGATTATATTTTGCAATTTGTATATAAACGAAAATATTAGATAGCTTTTGCAAATGCTAAAATCAAAAATGAATATTTAGGAAAGTTAAAAATGTTTTTCTATTAACCAAAATCAAAAGCAAACTATCATGCATATTGTTTGATGGAAGTGAGTTGAAAATAATAGGATTTAGTAAATTGTAATTTTATTTTATTTTATTGGACAAATTTCATGTTTTTGACAAATCTATATTTTTCATCTTTTAATTGGATTATATACTTTTTCTAAAGCGTACTGATATCAAATTTATATTAATTAATAATAAAAGCAAATAAATTTGTAATCAACGACAAACGTGGAGATTGATAAATTAATATTTGAGTATATTATATTATTATTAAATATTTCCTGTAAGGTCTAGTCTAGAAGAAAGTTAGTTTTTGTTCTGATAAATAAGAAGGAAGCCGCTCTCTCTTTCCGTTTGGCTTCTAGTCCAGTAAAGTACAGCCGGATTTGGGCGTGGTGTGGTAAATATTATGTACGATTCAAAAGACATTGTTTCTGTTCTATTTCTTAGAATTCAATAAATTAAAATCCAGTAAAGAATTGAAAGGAAAATTAACTTGCTTCTGTTGCTTTACTTTAGTTGAGAAAAAAAAAGTCACCTATTAGTTAAAGCGCAAAATATAAATGAGATCTACAAAAAGCATAAGGGATATGTTTTGGGAAGAATAATACCAGTTAATTTAATTCAAAATACAGAGACTTGGGTGTGATATTAACTGTGTGAGAAATGAAAGAGATTTGTTGTCATAGCATTATTCTGTTTATTAAGCCAATGGAATTTTTACTAAAGTCTTCAATATTGAAATGAAAACTCAGCGGGTGCTTGGGATATTTGCATTATTATAGGTCCTTCGCAATAACTAAATGAAATTTTCCAGCGCAAATAATGGAATCTATTAAAACCATGACTTTTACAAATGATGTTCCTTCAACAAAAATCTCATCTCTCCTGTTGATTTTAACGTCATACTCACTATTTCACACAACACTTTCAATTAACACGTCATGCTTTCTTTATTAATTATAAACACTGATGTATGGGGAAAAACTTTAACTTTAAATCTAATTTGTTGAGCTTTTCTTGCTTCTGCACACAAAATGGCAAGACAAGAAGTTACAGAGAAGGAGAAAAGAGCACATAATCCGACTGCAGAAATATACATTTTCACGATTTAATGAATAATATCGCAGTTTTTCCTTCAGCATCACTCCCGGCTGGGATTTAGCTGTGACATTGTAGTGAAAAACAGTTTCAAAATCTACCCTCCGGGTTGAAAGTAAATGCAAAATTACAGGGATTTTGTACAAAATTCCAATGCTAGCAATATAGCATAATATTCATACATTATGCTATAACAAGTAGCTCCTGGAGGAATATTCTGTTCTAAATACGAGTGTGGAAATTGCGACATGCATTTTATTTTAGTTATACCTTTCACAAGCTCATATTTTTTTGCTTTTTCTGTATTTGGCATAAAAACAATTATTTAATTTTGATATTTCAGCATTTGAACTAGAAAAAAAAATTGTTTAAAAAAATAAAACAGAACTCTTTTGGATAGTGGCAATTAATGAAAAACTTTTTCCTCCTAAAAAGATGCTACACATTTTCAATACGTTGCATTGATCAATAGTGAAATAGTTCTTCAACAAAACTGACAGCTATTAATAACATAAGAAAAAGTTTCATAACAGCAAAAGGCAAGAGTTGATATATCTTTAATCAATTTTCAGATGAAAGTTTTTTATCAAATACTGAAATTTTGGTGAACTATAAATCATTTCTCCAATCAATTGGAATAAAACTAATAAAGTTCCTCAAATCGTAAAAATATTCTGAACATAAACGTTTATCCTTTTTATTAAATTTTTATGGAATGTATCGAATTCGTGCAATCGATTACTCTTCTAAAGGTCTCTGCACACTAGAGAAATATATGTCCATATTGTTGTAGGACTGTTGAGCCTAGAGGAGTTGGAGGGAGAAAGCCCGTCCTGACGAAGACTCTTCTAAGGCAGCGATACAAATCACTGTTCAGCTGGGGTGGCAATTCTGAGGGGTGCTATAACGGCAGATAATCTCTAATTACTATATTATATCGCTATAGTTCCGCTAGATGGGGTTGTCAGTGCTCAACGAGATATTCCGAAGGCACAATCGAATCGGCTCCCCAGTCGGTCTTCACCAGCGAAGCGAGGAGAATGCCAGATTCTTGGCTGTCTTGTAATGGGCAATGGGGGCTCACTCCCGAAGACAAGCATGTTCTGGTGTGGGGCATGTAGCAGTCGTGCTACAATATCTCACAGTTTTTCCCTGATAAGCATAGGAAATTTCCTTAAGTATGAACATAAATTTCTCTTGTATGTAGAAACCAAAAGAATTCACCCCTCATTTTTTATAGGTTGATATTCTTTTTGTCTTTTTTGAAAGATACCAAAAAGATTTATAAAACATCAATATTTTTAGATAATATAAAATTAGGGGATAATAAATTAACGTATGAAGTATGAGCAGTATATTTTCAAGTAGCCATTATACCTAAGTGGGCACTAAATGGGTCAAGTGGTAGAGCACTCGCTCTACGAAACAAGTGTCCCGGGTTCGAATCTCCTTTAGGTCAACAGGAATTGTTCTGGCGTTAAAGGTGTTGGGATTGCATCCAGTGAGCTTCACACTGCAATTGATTCCACGGGCATGGGACTGACAACCTCATCCCGTACAAGAAAAAGTAATAATGCATGTCTAGAAATCCCCTTTCGGGAAGGCCTGTTTCCTTCATGGAATGTTGTGCCAGCATTATTATTACTATTATTCTTTTTGTAATATGCGGCGAATATTTCATCTATAAACGACAATGCCCTTGAATGACGTTTTATAACAATTTTTCAAGGTCTAAGCCAAAAGAAATTCTAGAAATTATATATTTTATAACCAATTTGGTCTAATTCAGGTTTAGTGAAAGCAAATAAATGAATCCATGATAAGCCAGAAGTCCAAATCGATTTGTGAACCGATAATCTTTTTTATTCGATTGTAAACTGATGAACATAAAAATGAAAATTTTGAAAATAAATGAACAAATAAATGTTGACAAATAAAGAAAACTATTTTCGTGTAAGTTACAAGTACGAATAATTCGTAAAGTTAAGATTGGCTAAGGGCACTCAATGGGTCAATTGGCAAAGCACTTGCTCTATGATGCAAGTGTCCCAGGTTCAAATCTCCTTTAGGTCACCAGGAATTTTTCAGGCGTTAAAGGTGTTCGGATTGCATCTACTGAGCTTCACTGCACTTGATTCCACGGGGTATGGGACTGACAACCTCATCCCGTACAAGAAAAAAATAATAATGGGTGTCTAGAAATCCCCTTGCGGGAAGGCCTTGTTCCTTCATGGAATGTTGTGCCAGCATTATTATTATTATTATTAAGATTGGCTAAAATGCTTTGCTGCCATTTTTACTTCAGTATCTTCTAAAATTAGTACCACACTTAGCAAAATGAAATGCAATTAATTAAATTTAAATCGCTTAAATTTCGAGTTGTTTAACTTACGACATCTCAAACAGATTTTCTCTAATATCATTTTTATAGAAAGCTCGTAGTTTATAATATAATTCAACTGTTTCGAAATAAATTTGGAATTATCAGTAATTGAAAATCTCTAAAGATTTATTTCCATTGATTATGGTATTATAAATTTAGTTAATTATCATTATAAACTTAAACAAGATGTTAGAATATTATCTATTAAGTGTTTGTAAAATCTCATCTACAAATTTAGTGAAAATTATATTATGTACCGAAGATTCATGGTAAATATTCTAATAAGGAATTAGTTCCAGCGTGATGTGAGATTGCATATGTTATTTAATGCTGTGCAAAATTCACAGCTTCACAGCTTCATTAATCAGTAAGAGCAAAATACTGCAGTGTGCAAAATTAGTAGAGTCCAATGTGTACAATTATTCATCTGATGTCCGAGAACAGAAAGTTAGACAGTATTTCAGCCACCCTGCGGCTTTACTTTGGATTCTATATGATGGAAAATTGTTTTAATTGTAGCTTTTCCACCTGTGACAATTTCGTGTGTATTATTATTGAAGTGTTTATCAGTACTTGTAGTAGATTGATGTTAATCCATCTCATCTGCGAATGGTACTTGATTCTTGCATCACTCACAGTCTCATCAATTATTGCAGTGTTCATCACTTGAAATTAATCGATGTATTATTAACATGAGTACCATTGTGTGCTTGTTCTCGGAAAATTGAGAAAGCTCTCGGAGTTCTGAAATATTCTGGGAGTTTTAATTTGCGCATTGTAAGAATGAAGAAATAGTTATAAAAAAAGAGAAATTGCAAAAGCGTCCTAGCTCTGCGGAATGCTCGAACTCCCAAGACAGGATTCCTCTTTTAATATTCTTTGGTATGATTTTTAGGAGCATTTCGAATATTTTTATAGCGTTAAAATAAATTTACAAATCTGAGAAATTTTCCAAATTACAAAATTGTTTAAATTTGCACTTTAGATCGTTTTTGAATTAACAAAAAAAGAATTATTCTACAAATTTAAATAATTTACGGATAAGGTAAAGTGTCCTCAAGTCGACCGGTTCCTCATTTCGACCGGTAGAGTTATTTATTCAATTTATTTATTTGTACTAATATTTGGCGTATGATCCAACATTAATACGTCAATTATTCCATAAATAAATACGTATCAGTGACCATTTTATAGAAATTCACCATCAAACATTCAAATATTGATCACCGATCGAGTCGAGGAACCGGTCGACTCGAGGGCACTTTACATTAATAAACTTTTTCATTACCAATTGAAACAGATGTATCCGGGTGGGCAATTTCAAAACTTTCTTAAAAATCCAAATTTGATCAAATCGGTTCAAGTGTTACCCCCTCAACTTAGGATAAGTGTGCCAAATTCCGGCCAGCTTGCAATTTCGGCCACCTTTTTTATTCCTCGAATTTCCATGAATTTTTAGTTTTTACATACTCTAGAGATTATATAATGCAAAAGAATAGGAAAAAATGTAGCTTCGACAAACGAGATGACGTGAAAAAGGCATTAGAAGAATTCCTGAAAGTCAAGGAACTATGAGAATGAAGGTGGCCGAAATAGGGCACCAAAGCTATGTCTACATTTTTATTCCTTTTAAAATGTATTAAGAATGATTTTAGAGTAAATAAAGACGATAAACTGTCTACAAGGTTCTAAGCAACACTCCTTAAGTAGAAGGAATAAAAGAAATTAATTTCTATTAAAGATATTACATTTCAAACTAGAGACTTTGGCGCTTGCACGCAACTATGCCGAAATTTGGCACACTTACCCTAAACGTTCAAAAATTAAAAAAAAAAAACAATATTATGGCCATATTAGTATGGACTTAGTGTTCACCAGGACTATTTCTAACACATATCCAAAAATAAAAAAAAAAAGATTAGAGTCGTTTCCAAAATAAACATGATTTTGGAAAGGTAGGACAAAGAAAAGTCCGCGGAAATAATAATTTTATGCGGAGGGTCACCAAAGATCGAAACTTGATATCTTGATAGAAAGAGAATTACATATACAGCAGTCTTTTTTGAATTTGAGCAGTAAAAGAAGTAAAAGTTGGAGAAGAGCAAACAATTCGTTCGCAAAATTTGAGATTAAAATGAGAAAAAGGGTATAAAAGTCCAATGAGAGCGCTAAACTTCTTGCTAGAGAGAAAGAGCTTTTGGGTGATGAAATATAAATAGGGTGGATTTGCAAAAATATAGCAGTAAATCGGATTATGCAATATTTTACATAAGGATTTCATTCTTCATGGATAAATACTAACTGTAGAAACTTTTGCTTCAAATTCATTTATTGTTTCCTATGGCCAAAAATATTTCCAAGAGGTTTTTCCTACGCTCCAATAAAGGCAGCTTTCCCCCCCCCCCCCCAGCATCCTAGCCCCAGTAAATCTGAACCACTATAATATTGTACAGAAAGTCACGTATAGTAGTTTAACTTTTCATTTTCGGCTACAATCTATATGGCACTCATTGGGAAATGTCCGGCAACAATCATTTCATAAAGGATAGCAATTTCTACAATTTTCTCAGAACTTTTAGCTTTTTATGTGTGCTTTCCTATATACCTCTTGTTCGAGAGAGGCCTTGCATGTTCCATTCAGAACTTCCCTCGATAATCCCCAATTGGAACGATTTTTCTTCATCCCTTGTTCAAATTCATCCCTCAACACAATGCAGCAAATCAGTCTGGAAGAGTTAATAATTGTGTCAAGGGTTGTCGTAGAAGATTGTATTGTTGTTTCATGGCTTAAAGGGGCATCACAATTATGTGTACGTCATTAAAAACACCATATAACAGTAATTGCTTCCGGTGCATTTCCTCACAGTGGATCAGCATGAATGGTGAGCTTTCAAAGCTCTCGTGTGAAATGCATAGATAGAAAGAAGCATACATTCACGCTATCATTCAATTCCAACTCTCTAGAACAAAATTTGCAGTGTTTGCAGTGAAAATGAGCTACAAATTTCTACTTCTTTATGCTAAACACTTCCACCAGTAAACTTACTCTCCCCTTCTCTTCATCAAATACTCCAGAACGGAAATGCTGAAAGCTTCTGAATATTTTAAGTTTTTAAAGCATTTACTCCCATCTTTCCCAATTAGAATTTTTAATCAGCAAATTCCGTTTTTATGAATAAACATCGTACAAGAGTTTTTATTTTATTATTACTCAAATTCACATCTACGTTCCCCGAGTGTTACAAAACACCAATAAAATGGTTCTATGATAGGGTCGTATGACCTATTCTTCACATCATTAATTTTCTCATTTAAAATTTTCAAGGTGTGAATTATAAACACTTTGTAAATTTTTCCGGATTTCATGTATTCTTAAATAATTTTCTATTGATATTGTACATATATATTAAAATTTATTTTACTTACTTCTTACTAGATCCATTAAAAAAAAAATTACAGAAACTGAGAAAAGAACAAAAAAAGAAGCAGATATTGCAAGACTTTCTTTTAATTTAAATATTATAATATAATGATGTCAATTTGTTATGTTCTAACTACATAGCAAGAAAGAAAATGCTAAAAAAACACTTTCTTAATAAAGATAATTCAATATAATTATGGGATTGAAAAAGAAGATTGATATTACGCTTTTAAATATCATCAAATCTGTCAGACATTGCACAGTATGCAATTATCGTATCTAAGCACGTTTAATCGAGAAACGTATTTTCGGGTTCTTGTTGCGTATATGTACGTCCCGTCTTTGATTACTTCGGTTGCATACTCAGGTCTCATTTTTCTTGAGCGCTATTGAATACCTATTCTTACATTTCATTTACATTCGTATGCACAGAGAAAAATTACCCTCTAGATTCAAGAAAAAAATACTCTAAATAAGGCTTCGATTTTGCTCCAAGCAATTTTTTGCTTAAATTTTGCTTAAATTAAGAAAAAATTTCTATAAGAGCATTTTCTTAAATTTTAGAGTACGATGGTTTTGAAATTCAGTATCTTTGAATCTAGACTCTTTTACTCTTAAATTTAGAGAAAAATAGTTTTGAATTTGTAGCAAAAATGGTTTTGATTTTAGAGTATTGTGGTTTTGACTTTAGAGTATTGTGCTTTTGATTTTAGAAACTTATGGGTTTGATTTTAGAGTATTGTGGATTTTAGAAACTTATGGGTTTGATTTTAGAAACTTATGGGATTTTGATTTTAGAAACTTATGGGTTTGATTTTAGAGTATTGTGGTTTTAGATTGTAGAAACTTATGGGTTTGATTTTAGAGTATTGTGGGGTTTAGAAACTTATGGGTTTGATTTTAGAAACTTATGGGTTTGATTTTAGAAACTTATGGGTTTGATTTTAGAGTATTGTGGTTTTGATTTTAGAAACTTATGGGTTTGATTTTAGAAACTTATGGTTTTGATTTTAGAGTATTGTGGTTTTGATTTTAGAGTATGATGGTTTTGTTTTTAGAAACTTATGGTTTTGATTTTAGAGTATTGTGGTTTTGATTTTAGAGTATCGTGGTTTTGATTTTAGAAACTTATGGATGGTTTTGTTTTTAGAAACTTATGGTTTTGATTTTAGAGTATTGTGGTTTTGATTTTAGATTATTTTAGAGTATGATGGTTTTGATTTTATTTTAGAAACTTATGGTTTTGATTTTAGAGTATTGTGGTTTTGATTTTAGAGTATGATGGTTTTGTTTTTAGAAACTTATGGTTTTGATTTTAGAGTATTGTGGTTTTGATTTTTTATTGTGGTTTTGATTTTAGACTTATGGTTTTGATTTTAGAGTATTGTGGTTTTGATTTTAGAGTAGATGGTTTTGATTTTAGAAACTTGATAGGGTTTTGATTTTAGAGTAGATTTTAGAGTATGATGGTTTAGAAACTTATGGTTTTGATTTTAGAGTATTGTGGTTTTGATTTTAGAGTATGATTTTAGAAACTTATGGGTTTGATTTTAGAAACTTATGGTTTTGATTTTAGAGTATTGTGGTTTTGATTTTAGAGTATGATGGTTTTGAGTATCGTGGTTTTTTTAGAAACTTATGGGTTTGATTTTAGAAACTTATGGGTTTGATTTTTGATTTTAGAAACTTATGGTTTTGATTTTAGAGTATTGTGGTTTTGATTTTAGAGTATTGTGGTTTTGATTTTAGAGTATGATGGTTTTGATTTTAGAAACTTTGGGTTTGATTTTAGAAACTTATGGTATCATTTTGATTTTAGAGTATTGTGGTTTTGATTTTAGAGTATGATGGTTTTGTTTTTAGAAACTTATGGTTTTGATTTTAGATCGTGGTTTTGATTTTAGAGTATTGAGGTTTTGATTTTAGAGTATTGTGGAAACTTATTTTGATTTTAGAGTATCGTGGTTTTGATTTTAGAGTATTGTGGTTTTAATTTTAGAGTATCGTGGTTTTGATTTTAGAGTATGATGGTTTTGATTTTAGAAACTTATGGTTTTGATTTTAGAAACTTATGGTTTTGATTTTAGAGTATTGTGGTTTTGATTTTAGAGTATGATGGTTTTGATTTTAGAAACTTATGGTTTTGATTTTAGAGTATTGTGGTTTTGATTTTAGAGTATCGTGGTTTTGATTTTAGAGTATTGTGGTTTTAATTTTAGAAACTTATGGTTTTGATTTTAGAGTATTGTGGTTTTGATTTTAGAGTATTATGGTTTTGATTTTAGAAACTTATGGTTTTGATTTTAGAGTATTGTGGTTTTGATTTTAGAGTATGATGGTTTTGATTTTAGAAACTTATGGTTTTGATTTTAGAGTATCATGGTTTTGATTTTAGAGTATTGTGGTTTTGATTTTAGAGTATTGTGGTTTTGATTTTAGAGTATGATGGTTTTGTTTTTATAGTTTAAAATCAAAACCATGAAACTCTAAAATCAAATCCTCAATACTCTAAAATCAAAACCATGATACTCTAAAATCAAAACCATAAGTTTCTAAAATCAAAACCACAATACTCTAAATTTAAAACCACAATACTCTAAAATCAAAACCATAAGTTTCTAAAATCAAACCCATAAGTTTCTAAAATCAAAACCACAATACTCTAAAATCAAACCCATAAGTTTCTAAAATCAAAACCACAATACTCTAAAATTAAAACCACAATACTCTAAAATCAAAACCATGATACTCTAAAATCAAAACCTTAAGTTTCTAAAATCAAAACCATAAGTTTCTAAAATCAAAACCATAAGTTTCTAAAATCAAAACCACAATACTCTAAAATTAAAACCACAATACTCTAAAATCAAAACCATAAGTTTCTAAAATCAAACCCATAAGTTTCTAAAATCAAAACCACAATACTCTAAAATTAAAACCACAATACTCTAAAATCAAAACCATGATACTCTCAAATCAAAACCACAATACTCTAAAATTAAAACCACAATACTCTAAAATCAAACCCATAAGTTTCTAAAATCAAAACCACAATACTCTAAAATCAAACCCATAAGTTTCTAAAATCAAAACCATGATACTCTAAAATCAAAACCATAAGTTTCTAAAATCAAACCCATAAGTTTCTAAAATCAAACCCATAAGTTTCTAAAATCAAAACCATAAGTTTCTAAAATCAAAACCATAAGTTTCTAAAATCAAAACCACAATACTCTAAAATTAAAACCACAATACTCTAAAATCAAAACCATAAGTTTCTAAAATCAAACCCATGAGTTTCTAAAATCAAAACCACAATACTCTAAAATCAAACCCATAAGTTTCTAAAATCAAAACCATGATACTCTAAAATTAAAACCATAAGTTTCTAAAATTAAACCCATAAGTTTCTAAAATCAAACCTATAAGTTTCTAAAATCAAAACCATGATACTCTAAAATCAAAACCATAAGTTTCTAAAATCAAACCCATAAGTTTCTAAAATCAAACCTATAAGTTTCTAAAATCAAAACCACGATACTCTAAAATCAAAACCATAAGTTTCTAAAATCAAACCCATGAGTTTCTAAAATCAAAACCACAATACTCTAAACTCAAACCCATAAGTTTCTAAAATCAAAACCTCAATACTCTAAAATTAAAACCACAATACTCTAAAATCAAAACCATGATACTCTAAAATCAAAACCATAAGTTTCTAAAATCAAACCCATAAGTTTCTAAAATCAAAACCATGATACTCTAAAATCAAAACTATAAGTTTCTAAAATCAAAACCATCATACTCTAAAATCAAAACCACAATACTCTAAAATCAAAACCATAAGTTTCTAAAATCAAACCCATAAGTTTCTAAAATCAAAACCACAATACTCTAAAATCAAAACCATAAGTTTCTAAAATTTAAACCATAATACTCTAAAATCAAAACCATAAGTTTCTAAAATCAAACCCATAAGTTTCTAAAATCAAAACCACAATACTCTAAAATCAAACCCATAAGTTTTTAAAATCAAAACCATGATACTCTAAAATCAAAACCATAAGTTTCTAAAATCAAACCCATAAGTTTCTAAAATCAAAACCATGATACTCTAAAATCAAACCCATAAGTTTCTAAAACCAAAACCACAATACTCTAAAATCAAAACCATGATACTCTAAAATCAAAACCATAAGTTTCTAAAATCAAACCCATGAGTTTCTAAAATCAAAACCACAATACTCTAAACTCAAACCCATAAGTTTCTAAAATCAAAACCTCAATACTCTAAAATTAAAACCACAATACTCTAAAATCAAAACCATGATACTCTAAAATCAAAACCATAAGTTTCTAAAATCAAACCCATAAGTTTCTAAAATCAAAACCATGATACTCTAAAATCAAAACTATAAGTTTCTAAAATCAAAACCATCATACTCTAAAATCAAAACCACAATACTCTAAAATCAAAACCATAAGTTTCTAAAATCAAACCCATAAGTTTCTAAAATCAAAACCACAATACTCTAAAATCAAAACCATAAGTTTCTAAAATTTAAACCATAATACTCTAAAATCAAAACCATAAGTTTCTAAAATCAAACCCATAAGTTTCTAAAATCAAAACCACAATACTCTAAAATCAAACCCATAAGTTTTTAAAATCAAAACCATGATACTCTAAAATCAAAACCATAAGTTTCTAAAATCAAACCCATAAGTTTCTAAAATCAAAACCATCATACTCTAAAATCAAAACCACAATACTCTAAAATCAAAACCACAATACTCTAAAATTAAAACCACAATACTCTAAAATCAAAACCATGAGTTTCTAAAATCAAACCCATAAGTTTCTAAAATCAAACTCATAAGTTTCTAAAATCAAAACCATAAGTTTCTAAAATCAAAACCATAAGTTTGTAAAATCAAACCCATAAGTTTCTAAAATCAAAACCACAATACTCTAAAATCAAACCCATAAGTTTCTAAAATCAAAACCATAAGTTCCTAAAGTCAAAGCAACAATACTCTAAAATTAAGACCACAATACTCTAAAATCAAAACCACAATACTCTAAAATCAAAGCCATGATACTCTAAAATCAAAGCCATGATACTCTAAAATCAAGACCATAATAGTCTAATAGAATACAAAACTACTATATTCTTATTTTGAAACCATGATTTCGCTAAAATCAAAACCACAATAGTCTTAACTCGAATCCTCTATACTCTAAAATCAAAACAATGACCTTCTAACTTTAAAACTTCTGTATGCTCTATCAGTGTTCAAAACTGCGATTCGCTAAATTCAAACCCACTGTTCTCCTATTATTAAGCACAATTTATTCTATTTTTTAAACTATCATACTCTTTTAGAGAAATTCAAGCGCAAAATATCTCAATTATAGGGGAAAATAGTTTGAAATTCTTGTACTCTTGATTCAAAACCTCGTTTCTTAATTTTTTCTAACTCAAAATTTTTCTCTGTGTGGTCTCTGCCACTCTGCTTGATGTCGTTTTATTAGGTGAGATTCTCAATAATCTCACCTAATCCTACCAAAATTTTATATCGTTCAATCGAGCTCAAACTTGGCCAAAATGTGTTTCATTACTTCCTGATCACATGGGTGGCTAACTTACGTTCCCGTCTGTCCGTCCGGCCGGCCGCTCCTTGGAGCTTAATAACTCCTCAACTAAAAGAGATATCGACTTTCGGTTTTCGGCTACGGTTATATATCGGGTGAGATATATAACTTTTGCCTACATGTTGAGACTCACCTCATTCCATCTGCAAAGCTTCTCAAAACACTAATCATGAATTGTGAAAGTAACAATGGCCTATACGACCAGTGATTCGGGATTTTCTGCCGTTTTGCTCGTTGAGGTCGATTGTGAAGTCGGCGGCAGCTGCAGATGGTC
The DNA here is from genome assembly GCF_024763615.1 of Phlebotomus papatasi. Taxonomy (NCBI): domain Eukaryota; kingdom Metazoa; phylum Arthropoda; class Insecta; order Diptera; family Psychodidae; genus Phlebotomus; species Phlebotomus papatasi. Next base: position 67,123,952 of record NC_077222.1, read on the forward strand.
TAAGAGGAAATAAATCTATCTACCTATTCACAAATCCATTCAGAAATATCAATTTTTTAAGAGACAATAAAAAAAATATTAATGTTAGAAATGGCGCCAACTTTTTTGCCGTTGACGGCGCTGACGAGACTATGTAGGTATAGGAGATAGACGATTTTCCATGTAACTTTAATTGTCAAGCTGAGTGAAAGAGAGAATAAAGTGAAAAGAAGAGTATTGTGGAAAAAATCGAGTTTTTCTAACAATTAATTCGATAAAAAAAATATTAATATTTTTGCCTTCACCTAAATATCGGATGATAATCATATTATCAAGTCATTCAAGTAGCTCAAAAGTAACTGTGATTTCGCATTTAAAAGATTCCTAATTAAGCCAAAAGGAGGTACCATGACCTTTAGAGTACTGCCTTCTTCCTTTCTATGGCAAATTCCTCAACTAGAAACCAATATGGAAAATCATTGTTCAAACATTTTGTGAAATGTGCTATTTTGAAAACCTCATTGGATTGCAAGTTCCTTTAGAAAGTTGTAACCATCGCAAAGACCAAACAATATGCAATGTGGTTTTAGCATCAAGAAGTTTAGACACTGGACCCACCCACCAAAAATCATTTCATTCCACCCAAAATAGAAATGAGTTTGTATGCAATGTGGCAGGTGTTTGGACTTCATCTCACTCTCGCATTGGGTCTCATTCCATTGTTATGCAATGTGTATGGAGAAACTTCAAAATTGCCGACGCCATCCAATACCGAAGATGTCTAAACCTAAACAAAGTTCCTCTCTGTAGTCCTGGACAACTTTGTATGCATAGGGGACACAATAAGCCAAGAATGCAGCATATGCTCGTCAATGAATTTTACCCCTAAAACTGCAAACTCTAAAGAATGGAGCTATATCTGGGAGGAAAATAAGTCGTTCACCCCTAAATAACCACCCCCCATCTTCAGTGTTTCCTTTGACTGACCACAGTCTTGGGAGTTTGCATTGCAGCCCAGGAGTTCCATTGACTCTTTTCCAAGGCTTGAAATACTCTATATAACTTTGGTATCTTTTGAACAAAGAGGCTGTTGCCTCGTTTCAAGGTTTAGATAGAAGGAGAGATTTAATGAAATTTCTCTGTGGCTTTAATGTTTCGAAGGGTTGTCTGCCAGCTAGGACTCTCCACCTCTCGCACAAAACTGCCCAATTTCTCAATCTCTCTGGGATATCAAAATTTGTAATTCAAGACTCATCCTCTCTCCAATCGACTAAATGTCCAGTCAACATTTGTTTATGCCCAAAATCACAATGATGATGACGTCGGATGAATACAATGGAAATTGAGACATGTTGGCATAAATGTGCAGGAACACTCATGAGCACCAGTGTGTGACCACTGACCTAGAATGTATTAATCCATTAAATCCAAAATCGTCCACCCACAAAAGTCCCATGTCCATGCATCATAAGCAATCTTTCATCACATGAACACAACCTCGAGAGATCTTAAAATATTTGCCTTAACATATTTCCAATTGGAATATCCAGGAATACTCCAGGAATATCCAATTGGAATTTTCATAACAACACTCCAGACCGATTTGTCTTCTCTGCAAATGCATATTCTTGGAAATGAAATTGAAGAGAAACAATGATCTGAAAAATATGTGAAGTACATAAGAATGTGTTAGGGGAAAGTAATCCCCTTCGTACGTTCATGCCTTCGAGTAATTTGAATTTTGTTTAAGTTTTCCTAAGAGAGACATTTTTTATTAAATATTAGTTATTTTGTTATCAATTATTGAGAATTATGTGACTCTTAAGAAAGTAAAATAAATTCATATTATTCTAAGGCATGAACGTTCGAAGGGAGAGTACTTTCCCCTATTGTTTTTCTCTGCTTTACTCTGAAGCACAGTGGATGTGGCCAATTCTAAGATAACGTTTACGAATTTCTGTAACTATTCTATTTGTATATTTTATACGAAATTCTCGAACTTAGAATCTCAATTCTCTAGGGGAAATTGGGGCTTTAGTGAACAATTAAAAAATCGCAGTGTTTACAATTTCTCCATATTTACTACTATCCTTGTTTTCCCAAACCTAAAAGTACTTTCGCATCTTTCACCGTTTACCGGCTATAAATCACTCATAAGTTCTCCTAAAATAGTTTAGGAGCAACACTAATCACATTTAAAAATTAGTTATCAGTTTATAATCGGTTCATTTCCGGTTCAGAACCGATTTGAATTGGTTCAGACTTATGAAAAACTCCAAGATCTTTCCAATGAGTTTAAACATGATACCACTCGGTTCAGAAATCCGCTTTCAAGAGCCATATTAACTGTCGGCTTTGAAAAACTCTTATTAGTGGAATGATTCAACAGTATTCTCTGAAAACTTTTAAAAAGGCATATCCAAAACAAAAATATCTCACGACGATTATTGAGCAATCCAAAAAAACAAGCTTTTGGAGGGGACGAAGAGTAATGGCCAAAAATTAGGGCCACAGGCTATATTAATAATTCGAAAGCCGATTTATGGGAAGGTCCCCCGAAGATCCCAAATCTCTTTCTCTAACCGTTTGGCCTCTAGGTCTGATGACAGCAGGACATAAAGGAACAGCGTAACGCCAAAACTCTTAAACTCCAGATTTCCAAAAAAAAAAAAACTATCAAAATATGATTCCTTAGAGATAAGGAGTTGAAACATATAAATCAAAGTTAACGGATTATGTAATAATGCTCTCTCTATGGAATGTGAGTAGTAAAATATCATAAAGCCGTAATTTCTGGAACAAAATGTAACAACATCTACTTTGAACAAATTTGTGAAATTATCGATCGAATGAATTATACAAATTTTCTACACTGAGAGAAATACGAAAAAGTCAAAATAACATTCCGGAAAAATTAATTTTACCCTGCAGTATTGATCCGAAATCGATGTAAATATTACCTTATTAGGTATATTAATGGGTTAAACTTACCCTTTTTCATATTAAATTTAAACTTGAAAAGGTGTAAAATTAACATTAAAAAATATTGATATATTTTTACACCAAGAAATGTTAAATCTATGAGGAATAAAAGTTAATCGCAGTCTCTTTTTTTCTCAGTGTAGTTACCAGAGATTTTGTCATTCTTTTTCAAGATAATCTATTGCGTATTTAATTCTCTATTCAAACCACGGAATGTAGAAAGACGTCCAAAAACTAAGTCTGAAAGGTGTTTTAATAAAGTTGTAACTTTTACCATTACAAGACTAAATATATCTACATAAGTTATAAAATTCCTGACACCTTTTTTACCAGCACAATTCCCCACAAAAACCTCTGAAACTGTTCAAGAATATTTTCATCACTTTATCCCAATTTTCGTGGTGCATTTTTTATCATCAGCAACAGGATGAAAAAAAATGCCACAGAGTGCACCCCTTGAGCTATATATTTTAACTACAAAATTCCCCGTGACGTGTAATATTTGCTTAAAATATGCATTTTACTCAGTGCTCGGCGACCAGGACCACGAAGAAAAGTCACCCATCTCTTTAGCAATTCTAGATTTTTTTTCCATCTACCACAAAACTTTCACAAGTTTGGAAGGTGGGATGTATAAGTTCTGTTGAACTTCCACCGAGAACTCTAATGCCATTTTATGATTATTTCTTTCAGTTGAATGCAGAAATGGAATGCAGAAATACAAGGGGATGTACACCGGAGATGTATAAAAATATATCAGTCGTTAAAGTAACTTCATATTGGAAAAAAATTATCTAAATATTCGAGATATAATACCATTTAAGTTTGACTTGCGACAAAATTATTACTGAAAGACGTTGCCACGTAGATGAACTTTTTCTTCAATAATTGTCAAATTAATATGTATAATATCTGTAAATAACTATACTTATTGTTATCGGTATTGACTGCTACCAGTGGCAGCTGAAATCCCTAAATCTAAAAGTCAAATTTCTGCATAATAATTTGAATAACTTTAGGGTGAAATCACCACTTCTCGCCAGTAGTGCCCCAATTTTCGCCAATTGTATTGAAATCGCAATTTTTCCATTATTTATGAAATAAATTAACCGTAAAATAATTTGTGTCTCTACTGTTGTTACTTATAGAGTCGAAAAACACTAATTTTTTGTTTTGAATTTAAATGTTTAAGCATTTTTTAGAGGAATATTTTATGCATGTGCATCGAATCCAATATTTCTTACTAAATATGCCAAGTGTCATGAAGCTTTTATTTAACAAAATTTACGATTTTGAATAAATAATTTGGTTATTGAACATTTAATTACATTCATCGAATACATAAAATTTGTATTTAGTTAGTTAATGTTTCATTATATATTATTTTTATGTAAAAATGAGCCATGGCTGAAAGTGGTAATATTGATTCACCACCTGTCGCCATAGCTTTTCAATAGGCGACGCTAACTTCACTTCATAGATTCTCAGTTGTCATATCTGATTTATTTACTTTCTTAGTCTAATAATTTGATTTCTCAAATAAAAGTGAAGAAAAATCTTTTAATGTGGGAAATAATAAGGTGATCACGAGGAAAAACAAATGCTCAATGTATTCTTTGCATAATATTGCGCAAAATAATAGGGTTTGAACCTTTCCGAGTGGGCGGCGAGAAGTGGTTACAAAACTGGCGAAAAATGCTAAAAATTGGCAACGAAGTGGTTATTTTTGCATTGTTAATAAAAATCAGTTTTTTATGTACTCCCACGTTAAATTGTAGGACTATTCTTTTGACGAATCTAGAGCCAATATATCTAAGTAACTTTGTGACAAATTTGAGTTATCTGATAATAAGGGGTCAAAAGTTATATTAAATTTAATTTAACTTTGTCCTAAAAGTGGCTATAAGTGGTTACTCCACCCTAACTCAATGAAGTTTTCCAATAAGCCAAAATACTGTCTTAGCGCTAGGGTTAAATCGCTTTTGATTTATCAGTAATTTATTTAAAAACAATACAATTTTATGTGAATGTCTCAAAATATTCTTTTAAATTCACAGTTTCCAAATTCTTGAACTTTGCCTTTGACAGTGCACCAGTATTCTTATAAAAACACTGTTAAATGTTAGAAGTGACAGAAACAGTTTTAAATATACGCTGTTCTCTAATCTCTTCCTTAGAGACTTTTACAAAATGCATATGAAATACTCCTTACATTAATACATATTATTGAAATAGATCAAATAGAACCACATCGATAGAATGATGGCAAGGCCACGAATTGATCTAATGCTTTTATTGCTATTTCAACAGAAGAAACAAAATTTTACTATTTTGGATAACAATCATAACTTATGTAAATTTATAGAATCAAAGTGCCAACGTCACAGAGATCATTAATTATGATATAACTTAAAGTGTCATTTTAAAGCACTTTTTGTGCTCACACTTAAATCCTCATAAAAAAAAGAGCTCATAAAAACTGTAATTTATGTTTATACCTATATTTCTTTTCTTGTTTCTCTACAGCTATACAAATGAATAATTAAGTAAGAGAAGGATTTACAATTCACGAAAGAATACTAAATCAATTCTACGACAGTTATAGAAGTTTAAATAAATAAATTATGTTTTAGTGGTGAATGTGGAGAATTACCTATAAATATATTGTGGATCGATAAATATGTCAGGGACTGTGTGTTTCTTGGGCTTCCTCCTACCGTCTGTGATATTCACGTACCTGGGATAAACAAATATCTATCTGTGATTGGATTCTGTGATATCTAAATACCCTCTTCTTCCTGCCCAGTTTACCTGGAAATATATATTCCTTTAGTAAATGTCTTCAACGGTGATCCGGAACGTAGGCGGCTGGCTTTCCCAAATGACTTTTCTTCGAGTGACCTCCAAATGCCCTTCAACAAAGTCCACTGCGGCAGGAAAACACACTTTTAACTTCATTAATAACTTTATTTACAAGTATTCTCCTCTTATTCCACTGAACACAATTTAACTCTATGTCACTGTAGTTTGAACTAATAATTTTATAATAAATTCACAAAATGAACTTTATCTTTTTCTCCTCACGTCTCTTTGCAAAATCTCAAGTCTTACGTAAATGATCCCGCTCATTTCCCCTGCTTTCCTTCCAGCTGATCTTTCACTACTCTTCCCTCTCTCTTTCCCACCTTCTCTATCCCTCCATGCATGCTTCAAATCCCAACCGTCACGAGTCTCTTAACTTTAAAAGATCTCCAATGGAATGGAAATTCTATACATCGACGGCTCCATTCCATACTATTCTAAGTCGACTTAGAATTATATTACTCCGAGAGATATGTTGTTTCTGGGACCGAGATCTACAGCTGGTGAAAGTTTGGTGGTCATCCGGCGTTCAGGTAATGAGATATTCAATGTTTTCGAAAAAAAAAATGTACACGGGCAGCATAGGAAATCGCCAACTTCAAATGGCTCTCCTGAAATGTTGTCATTCTGAGATAGAATGGAACAGTCGATATACAGTGAAATTTACCAAGTTACAGTAAATTAATATTTCTTTTTGTTGCATTATACAGCTGGAAGAACAATAAATTAGTAATGTAATAAGAAAAAAGTTTATTTTTTTAAGATTAAAAATGAAAACATTTTATTTTCTCTATGATAAGAAAAACATATTAAAATATTTTCAGTACTTATTTCTGATAAAGAAATATTCATTTTTTAACATTACAGTTTGGGTAATAAAACAGATGTTTTGCAATCATGACCAAAACTTGACAACAAAAATTAGACTGATAAATAAAAATATGCCCAACGTACAATAACTTTTGACTTATAAACATATTTATAAGATTTCTATGAGAATGAAAGAAATCTAAGGCTCAACTCACCTCACAATAACTTTTGTTTGTATAAATATATTTTTAAAATTCTCTGTGAGAGTGAGCGAGATGATTAATCTAGATTTCACTCACTCTCATTGAAATTTCAAAAACATATTCACAAAATAAAAGTTATTGTGCACTAAGAATAATGACCAGCGCACAATAAGTTTTGTTTGTAAACATGTTTTTAAAATTTCTAGATTTCTAGATATCACTCACTCTCATTAAAATTTCAAAAACATGTTGACAAAACAAAAGTTATTGTGCGTGGGCATAATGCGCAACGCACAATAACTTTTGTTTTGTAAACATGTTTGCGGAGCTGCCTATGAGTGTGAGCGAGATGACTATATCTAGATCTCATTCCCACTCACAGGAAGGTCCGAAAGCATGTTTACAAACAAAAGTTATTGTGCGCTGGGCATGAATCTAGTCATTTACTCACTTTCCTACGCGGTTTCGAAAACATTGTTTTCAAAACAAACTATGGGTACTATGCTCAACGCACAATTACTTTTCTTTATACACTAAGAGAAATCCGAAAAAGTTAAAATAACATTTCGGAAATGTTAATTTTACCCTGCATTATTGATCCGAAATCGGTGTAAATATTATGCTTTTAATGTGTATTATGGGTTAAAGTTACCCTTTTTCATGTTAATTTTACACTTAAAAAGGTGTAAAATTAACATTAAAAATGTTGATATATTTTTACACCTAAAAAGTGTTAAGGTCACGAGGAAAAAAAGTTAATCGCACCCTCTTTTTTTTCTCAGTGTAGGCATGTTTTCAAAATTTCCTATGAGAGAGAGCGAAATGCTAGATCTACTTTCCATTCACTCTCATTGAAATGTCAAAAATATGTTTACAAAACAGAAGTTATTGTGCATTATGCATAATCTTGAACCTTAAAAAAAAAGAAAGAAGGGCATATGAGGCACGGGTCCCGGTCAAAATCCCGAAAGCCAAAATCCCGAATGGGCCAAAATCCCGAATTCTTAAAAGTGTCACAGCTACTCCCACGATTGTACTCACGCTTGCTGGAGGCAAAAGGAAATCTTCTGTGTCTTATGAAATTATTCTTAACATTTTCGTCCATATATATAATTTCATCCCTTTCAGGATTTTGAAAATTCGAGATTTTGTCTTTCGGGATTTTGGCTTTCGGGATTTTGCTGTTCGGGATTTTGGCTGCCACCCATGAGGCACATTTGGTGTTATCTTTTTAACCTTTATGGACGTTTGAGCTATGCCTATAAAATTTGTGAGATTTGCCTAAAAATATAAAATAAATGATAGTTTTACCTCTAATGAAAAATATTTAGAATAGTTGGTGTAATTTCTAGTCCCAAGAGATGTTTGGTTAAAAATATGAAAAATATAATTCAATAAAATCAATACAAAAAATTTTAAAATTTCCCAATTTGGAGTTTAAATTTTACTAAATTGTTAATAGTTGGAGATCTACAAAAAAAAACTTCTAGATTTTTGCTACTTTTTTTTATTAGGGGTCAATCTGGAAAATGATTGCCCCGTTGCTATCTTTTTCTTTGTGATTATAAGCATTACAAAAAAAAAATAGATAGTCAATTTTTTTCCTTTGGAACACCGACCGGTGATTCAATCATCCTTAAAGGGTTAACAGTTGGCAACAAATCTAGAATTTCGTTTTGCACTCATTCCGTAAAGAGAATATGCTCTACCAACACCATTCCTTCCTTCATGTAGTTTCAACCTCAATGCTGTGGATATTTTAGTTTGGGGTACAACATCGAAAGGAACAAATTTAGGATTAGTTTTCTGAGATTGTCGATGCAAGACCACTTGCTCCATAGTATAAATGCTAAGTATGTTATGGATACTACAAGTCTTTAACATCCCCATTACATAAACATTTACTCCACATGAGGTCTGCCCGCAGCATCCACTTGCTTCATAAAGTCTTCTAAATTAATTCACTCACCATCGCTCTCCATCCAAAAGTCCTCCAACGTCGTGCACCTCTAATTAATTACATCTCATGCTCTCTGGGTCTACCTTCTGTATACATGTTGTATGCAAATGAACTCTTAATAAACTACCACCGCAATTTATAGTGAAGGAGATAGTTAATTTAGGGGTGAATTTGGTGAAAAAAGATGAGAGTGTGGAACTCCTCGACAAGTTTTCATGGGTAACAAACTTTCTAAGCCATATCTCTCAGGAACACACAACACTCCCAAAGCACTATTTTCCTAGAATTTTACATACATTTTCCCATTTAAGATCGATTGTTAAATTAACAAGTCGTTATATAACATATACAGTGAGCCATTAGGCAAAGTTCTTGAAAATGAAACTGCTTTAGACACCAGGAACAATATCACCATTATTCCTTAATCCCTGTGATTCCTGCTTTTGTTCTATAGAATAAATTTGAAATTATCTGTTCATCATACTTTAGTCATTGATTAATCTGTTCGCTACTTTAAAATACGAGGTTGCTTGGGGCTATTAATATGATTAGACAGAAATAATATCGACGTTTTCATTTCATACGATTCTGTCTCCGTGATAACTTTTCAAGAGATCTATTCACTGAGAGAAATCCGAAAAAGTTAAAATAGCATTCCGTAAATGTTTATTTTACCCTGCAGTATTGATCCGAAATCAGTGTAAATATTATGCTTTTTAGGTGTATATTGGGTTAAAGTTACACTTTTCATGTTAATTTTACCCTTAAAAAGGTGTAAAATTAACATTAAAAAATGTTGATATATTTTTACGCCTAAAACGTGTTAAAGTTACGAAGAAAAAAGTTAATCGCACCCTCTTTTTTTCTCAGTGTCCGAAATAGGTGTAAATATTATGCTTTTTAGGTGTATTAGGGGTTAAAATGACCCTTTTTCATGTTAATTTTACCCTTAAAAATGTGTAAAATTAACATTAAAAAATGTTGATATATTTTTACACCTAAAAAGTGTTAAAGTTATGAGAAAAAAGTTAATAGCACCCCAGTTTTTTCTCAGTGTTTAAAGTTCGTAAATCTCTGCTGCTCATGTAATTTTTTTTTCAAAAAAATTGAATATCTCGTCCCCCGCACATCGTTGGATGACCACCGAATTTTCATCAGTAGTAGATCTCACAGGCAGGAACAACATAGCTCTTGGACTTTTTCTCTTGGATCCCTAGACACTTTTACGACTTAAGCCGAGAGACGACTCAGTTGAAAATGATGGAAATTAAGTTTGACCATTATGTCGAGTATAATTACACTAGGCCGTCTATCGGCTAATCCACAGGTCTGTCAAGGCCCTAAGACTAAGTCGACTTAGAATAAATGGAATGGATACATCGAATGTTAGAGATGATTTTCTAAAGTTTCACTGGTCAGAATTTCATACATTTCGGAATACAATAACTATTTCAAACATTCAAACATTACCTATACAACTTATTTTCTGAAAATACACCCAACGAAATTCAAATAGATTCATCCCAATGAAATTTCGTGAAAAATCTATCAAATTCTCCACAGAAGCTTAAAAATCAATAATACTTTTTAACGGAAATCCTATATAAAATTTGTCTCCATGTTCTCGGTTTTTTTTCCAGATTATGTGCATATAACATAACCTCATATTTAAAAATAATCCTGCCAAATAAACTATAATCCCCATAACTAATACATATCCCTCGAAAATGCGTATTAAAATCATACAAACTCCCAATTTGCTGCATTGAATAAAAACTATAAACATAAATAACAAATAAGGATTAATTTATATCACTTGCAACATATTTCAGCGGTGATTTTCCCATTTAAAATTAATGGTGTTGCCACTGAATATTTGCTGTAAGTAATTTGACCAGATTGACTAAAATGCGATTCTGGGAGGCGATTGATGAGTGCATTTTGCCCGGTGTATGCTCTCGAAATAATTTTAATTACTTTAGCACCAAACAATAGACATTCACATAAACACTCAACAAATAACCCCATGAGAAAGACCAAACAGCAACACCATGTCGATGTCTAATGCAGTAAGTAATTATTTTTCCTCTCTAATTTATGTTGCATGTGCCATTGATATATTGCTTCCCGAAAAGGGAGCTTTTGCTATAGTGAGTACTAATCGATTAAAATATTATTTTTGGTGTTATTTCATTGGAGGTTTTTGGTGCATTTTCAACAAATAAAATAAATATTTGTGGCTATTTATGTGAATTCTATCGTATTCCCATCGGATATTGTACTGTTGAAACGCAAATACAACCAATTTTATTGCTCGAACTCAATAGCAGGGCATTATATATTCTTCAGATTTTTGTAGAATTTTGAGAAAATAAAGAATTACAACTCCAAAAATGTGCTCTCTGTCTTTTAGAGGGGTCTAAAGACAAAACAGTAAGTGATAATAACATCAAGTTTTCAGAAAATAATCTTTTATTCAAAGATCTCAAAAAACCTTTATTTTGTAACTTACTGCCCTCTTGTTTTTCTAAAAATTTATTTAAATTGTTTCCAAAACAAACATTTAGTAAAGGTTTGTCATTCAATTTATCTGCTTTCGAAATTCTCTTGCCAAGTGAATATGACCAACATTCAATCTAATTGTTAAACATTTAAAACTATTAGCCAAGTCAAGCACAATTATCAATTATTATATTATTGAATTCAATAATATAATAATTCAATAATTAATTAATATCATAAGGGAAATTTTGCTCTCTTATCCTGTGCTGTCACACTCACTGTGCATATAAATTTTTACGAAGATTAATATTAATTGTCGATAATTTAATTAATAATAAAATTTAATTTATTCAGAGAAGGGACACCCTTCGTTTATAAAATTACTTTTAAATATACTTGAATAAGAATAACAAATGCTTGCATAAAATTCCATAAAATTAAGTAAGTTTTATTAATTTTTAATAATAATTTATTATTTATTCTTATACAGAAATGGAGTTGTTAGTTCCATTATGTAGTAAAGAACAGTAAAATTACTGGATGTAATTCTAACATCTTTAATGCCGAAAAAATTCTTGGTGATGTAAAAAAGATTTGATATCCAGATACTTAAGTCGTAAAGCAAGTATTCTATGATATAATGTGTGAAATAAATTCATTTTGTATGTTAATGAAAAATAACATTTGTTTTTAGTTAAAACATAAATAAATACAATGCAAATCCAGCAGTGTCGACATGGTTACAACTTATGTTGCTGGTTTTTCAATGTAATTGCTGTAATTACTATCTTATTTTTGTTTAAAATTTCTGTTTTTTAACCATAAAAAATAAAATAATTTGGCGTTTATTCTCCAATTTTGCCATTTTTCTAATTATAATTTGAAATTGGTAAATGTTATCACAACTGAAGTCGTACTTTATAAGATTAATCAATTTTAGCATGCTCCAAACAAACATTTCGATCGATAAAATCTAGTTTAATCAAAATTTTAGGTCTTTCCAAGCTTTCCAATCCTACATAGGGGAAAGTGGGGCACATTTGAATGTGGGGCATCTTTGAATTTGAGATTTCCCCTATGCTTAAATGGAACTGAGTCATATCATAATGTAATTTAGCTTCTAAATAAGGTCTGAAAGCTATTTTGATTCAAGATGTCATATGGATTATTGACAAATATTTACATAAATTGTAATGCCCAGCGTACAATAACTTTTGTTTTGTAAACATGTTTTTGTCGTTTCAATGAGAGTGAGTGAGATCTAGATATAGTCATCTCGCTCATTCTCATGGAAAATTTTGAAAACATGTTTACAAACAAAAGTTATTGTGCACTGGGCATAAATAAGAAAACTTAATTGGTTTAGTGAAGAATCTATGAGACGAATGATTGAGTTAAAGTTAACCCAAATGACCGAAGAGACTATAAAATAGATTGAAATTAAATGACCATTACGCGAATTTGGCAACCTTACTATTCAATCAACATCAGCAAACAAACTTATATAGCTTCGCCTTCGGCACACCTTTTGGAGCAAGAAAATTTCATAAAGTCAAAATTCACATCCCTTTCTTTCTTAAAAGCTTCGCATATGTCTATCCTACTCTTTTGCACTGTTCAGTTTATTATTGAGACCGAAAGAGAAGGATAGACTTAAGCTAACCTTTTCAGAAAGAAAGGGACGCGAATTTTGATTTAATGAAATTATGTCGAGCTAAAAGGTGTGCCGAAGGCATTAACATCAAATTTAAAATCATAAAATCGAAATGGTTTTTACAAAAATTTTGTGACTATATTAAATTTAGGCTGTTAATTTTGATTTAATGATCTTAATTTTAAATGTTATGCCTTCGGCACACTTTTTAGCTCAGGCTTTCGGACTGGAAATTGGACTGACCTAAATTTAATTATCTGTTATGTTCAATAGAAGAAGATGAATGCAACAGAGTAGCATAGACGCATATGCAAAGCGTTTAAGAAAGAGAGGGATGTGCATTTTGACTTTATGAAATTTTCCTGATCTCAAAAGTGGGGTGGAGCCATTACAAACCAAATTTTAAATTTTGTTTAGATCATTTTTGCGAAAATACTATCCGTTCTTTTAAAGCCGTATAAAATTAATTTTCTGATATACGAGTTTATCATTGATTTTTAAGATTGAAGCGATCAGCGAAGTCTTCTGCAATTCACCAGCTGTTTTGGGGTGGGAGATAGAGAAAAAATTCTATATGTACCACCATTCTTGTAGCCCACATAAAAGCTCATATGAGCTTTTGCGATGGCAAATGGAAAATTTAAACACAATAAAATTTTATCACAAAGTGTTCTGCATGAATGAAATCACATTCCAATAAATGGGCTAAAATCTCAATGATCCCTTCAATGCACCTCCCACAACCATCTATAATGCCCGTTGTGAATATTCTGTGGTGATAAAATGACGATTACGGGAAATCGTGACGGCTCTTCGTCTTCACTTTGTCCTGTCCATTTTATCATATGATATTCCCATTGCTCGGAACCCCTTGCGAAAGTTTAAGGAGTGAAAAATGCGAGTCTTGTGCAGCGTCCAGCATCGACATTAATATTTATCTGCTCGAGTTGATGCATCCCGATGCTGCTTGAGCTGGAAAATCCAAAAGCTCAATGGGTGGGAAAAGTCTTTTAAAGTGGAACAGGAAGATTAAACACACATTATCTGAGAGATGATGACGCACAAGAAAAGTTTTCTTAGGGGTGGAATGTGTAGATGCTTTCCTGGTACTTTGAATTCTCTAGTGCTTCCTTATAACCCATTACCCAAAGAACTGCTGGGCAACACAGGAAGATGAGAATTGTCTTGCGAGTTGCGAGACAGAGTTTAGATTTATGTGGATATTTCATATCGCAGCCATAAAGGTATCCTCTTGGTAGAATCTCTCTGTACCTGTGTTTGGATTGTTGTGGTCTCCCAACGGGAGTCTCTCTCTCCCATAATCTCCTTGATTCTTTGCCCTGTCACACATCCCTCTAACACAAAAGATTCTTTCTCTGGAATATATACCTGATGCGATATGATTACCACAGGAGATTTTAATGAAATTTCTCAGACTCATTTAAAGTCACTTGATGGTAATCTCTATAATGGGTATTTTAGTCCTTAAAACCACATCTCTCTTCCTCAGACTTTACACTTTTGCCAGCAGATCCTTCATCCTGAAGTGACTATGGTTGTGTAATGAGACCAACAAGTATAAATTGCTTGAAAATAGTGCAAGGAGCATCTTTTGTATGCAAAGAAGAAATTAAGGGTGGGAATTTTGAGCTCGCGAATACAAATTGAATTTCCATGTTGGTATGAATTAGCGTGTGAAACATACAATCTCATTTCCCATCTCAAAATAGACAAGCAGTTGTTGGTAACATTGCGAGATATGGATTTCCTTGTATACCCTTGCAAAAGATGTAAACATTAGTACACTTCAAAAATAATTGTTATGTTGCCCTAAACTTGAATGATTTCATATAAAAAAAATATATTTCGTAAAATTGTTTGTAAATGTTTGTGAATTCCTACTGGATACTTACGAAATGCTCGTAAAACACATAATCCACTAAAAAGTTCGTAAAAGTTGTACTTTTTTCATAAACTTTGTTCGTGAAAAGAAAGAGCATTTTTTGTTCTTTTATAAGCATTTGTTCATACATTTTTGTGTCTCTGACAAAAAATTACGAAGAAATGACAATTTTTTATGAATATTTTCCTGTGTGTTATATATATAACTCTAATAAAAAGCGCTAGTAAAAGTTTTGTAAAATCTCGTTGCTCTATCTATATAGAAAAGTAACGAGATGTTTGGTTACCCCTGTCGCCATAGGAATTTTTGAAAAATCTTTTCAATTTCAACAAGATATCTTGTTGATACCGGATTCTCCACATTTTTTACTAATAATATACAAAATCTTGTAAAAGTTTTGTCAGTATTCTTTTTTTATTAACCAAAAAATAATGATTTTGTAGTCGGAAATAGTTTCTAAAGTCGTATTTAACCATTTCCTGCAGACAGCATACCGGCGTATAATTGCTATATATAACAAAAAGCATGAAAATCGTGATTATTATTTCTACCAAATTGATTAACAATTTGACAGAAAATATTCCAAGACCATTTTGAGAGAAAGAGATAAAAATTAAAGAGAAAACGATATATGGACAGACTCACCACTTACAAAATTGTAATAGTGTAAACCTGACCATATAACCTATGAAGGGGTTTTCCATCGTTTTACCCTGGAGGTTGGTCACCAACGCTAAGACGGCGATGGCCGCAAGGTACGGTGGGGTTAACATGAGTTATTGTAAGTTATTAATGGTAATGAAAAATAAATACAATACAACACAATATTTTGCAACGCCATCTATTGAGAAATTCCTATGAAAACTAGATTTTAGAAAACTTTTACAAGAATTTTGTTAATTAATTTTGGTGGATTTGGTTTTAACAAGATATCTTGTTGAAAATGAAAAGATTTTACGAGAATCCCTATGGCGACAGGGGTAGTCAACATCTTGTTACTTTTCCATATAAATCGACTTATTTTACAAATTTTTTACGGGATTATTCACGAGATATCTTTTTTCAGAGTATAACACACAGGAAAATATTCATAAAAATTTGTCATTTCTTTGTAATTTTTTGTCAGAAAAATAAAAATGTATGAACAAATGTTTATAAAAGAACAAAAAATGCTCTTTCTTGTTACGAACAAAGTTTATGAAAAAAGTACAACGTTTACAAACTTTTTAGTGGATTATGTACGAGCATTTCGTAAGTCCCCTGTAAAACTTCCCAAACTTTTACGAAGTTTCACGAATTCACGAACAGTTTTACGAAATATTTTTTTCTGTGTTACATATCAAGCTTTGTGCTTGATTGTTTGATCCAAAAACCTTCAATAAGGGGTGAAAAAGCGTCCGAGGCTTTGTGAACTCGTCAGACTCTCGATAAGGAACTCTGCCTTATTATGCCCAACGCACAATAGCTTTTGTTTGTAAACATGTTTTCAAAGTTTTTTTATAAAAATTCGTGAACTTTTCGAGCTAAGATTAATGTCGATTTAAATTTGTCTATAATGGTGTCTACATACTAGAAGTAATTTTCGTCAAAAATTGCCTTTTTTAAAAAACTCGGACATTTCTGCTTACAACGATAGGGGAAATTTTCTTTAAAGGGCATTTTTTAAAGAAATTGCTCCTAGTGTGTAGAGGCCATAAGTCATCACAAAATCATATTGAAGCGGAAAATTGTTTAAGAAAAAGATACTTAAAAAAATCATGAGCATTTTAATTAGTCAATTGATCAAACCTCCTTAAAATTAGGCCCTTTAACCTTGAATAATTCAAGATGTCGATTTAACCGATGAAAACCTGTGTAATACAGGGCTTAATAAGTGACATGAAAACCTTATAAGGACATCATATACTTATCTACTGACCTGTTGAAGTTTGAGTAGCAGAATTTAAGTAATTAATACGTCAGATCACGATATTATTTGTCACTAATAGTGCTATCTTTAAATGCAATTAAGAATAAAGATTTCTAGAATTACTTTAAATTTCTTGAAATTACTTGAAATACATTTTGCAAGAAATTTGCTCAATTTTAATGACTCCGGAAAATATGTGAGTACTTAAAAAAATGTTTAATAAGTCACTTCTCTGTTATGCAGAAGACCTACGCCATTTTATGATTGAGTATATTACTTAAACATGACGTAATTTTGACGGCGTTATTACCAAAACGCTTAACATATTTCACTTTGAGATTTTCGATTTACGTTCCTGAAAAAGAGATGAAAAAGGAAGACAATTTAACCATGTATACCGCCCCCTCACCCATTCGCCCTACGGATAATTCCAATCTAAAACGAATTCCTTCTTACAAATTTACAAATGCACTGAATTGCATATTCGAACCAATTCTGAAGACTAGAAGCATATCTCCAATAACTTGATAGCAACATCAAAAACTTCACCACTAATACGAATAAATTCACCAATAATTCAAGACATAAAAAATTGTACTGAATAGACAATGAAGATATGTCTCTTTCTTTCACGTACCCAATAGATCCTAAAGAGTCGAAAAACTAATTATAAAAGAAAGCAATCTAAAAATGCATCTAAAAGGTCAGAAAAAAATTATTGATTAGTTATTCATTTTTTTTCATTGAGTCAAGTTCAATCAAAAAATTCTTTGTGAGTATTCTTGGAAATAGCTCTTGGAATATCTTGGAAATAGGAAAGAAAGGAGTTATACCGAATTTTATCAAAATCGCTTAAGCCGTTTTGCTTGAGTAATTTCTTGTCAGAACAGCGATTTTTCGGAAGAATAAAAGGCTTATTTACAAGAATTCCTAGCCCTAGCGGTTACCGTCCGGGTCAGAGTAGGGGAGACCGGGATACCTTTAGCCAGGGGTAGAATTAGTCAGTGGATTTTACTCATGAAAGATTCCCCAGAAAAGCTATGCAAGCCATTGTGAGGAGACCTCGGCCTCGAGGCAGACCTAGGACAAGGTGGCTGAATCAAATTCAGAATCTTGCCTTGGAACGCCTCGGGATCGAACCCGAACATCTTCCTGAAGTGGCGGAGGATCGACAAGCGTGGGCTGCTAATTTGGATGTCATGGGCCCGCGACCCCAATAGGGATAAGCGGTTGAAAATGAATGAATGAATGAATGAATTTTACTCATTTCACATAAAATGTACATTGACAAAGTATTTTTAAATGAAACTAGGAACACATCCCCATATTCCCAGAAATATTTATAAGTATGATCCTGATATCCTACAATTTAGAAGCATTTTTATACAATGGATATAAAATTGTAATTTTGATGTTACAGTTTTTGGACTAGAATTTGGTTTTCTAAATTCTTAGTGAAGATCTCACAATTTTATATTGTTTCTGGTTTAATAAAGCTAATTAAAAAATATTTATCATTTGGAAAATAATTATCTCTTTTTTTTTATATAAAATGATAAAAATTGAAACAGCTCTCGGGGCAGATGTAGCCACTCTTCCGCGACGGGCTAAAACTATCAATGACTTTTCACTAATGCATGTATAATATAGTTAGATGAAAAAGTACTATTGATATTCCAAGCAATATTCCCATTTGGATGAGCAATTTGTGAAATAGATTTTTTCAGGATGTTTGCATCAATTTTGCCGCAATTATAAGAATGTCATAAAAGAGTCGACTAAAGCCTCTTTCTTTAGGTTTAAGTGATATATTTAGCATCAATGGACTTCAGTGTATCAATCAAGTGAAACAATATTTGGTATCTCCAATTTAAAATTTTGTCTGTGAAAGTGATGGCAATTAATTCCCCAAAAATGGCTATATCTACCCAGGCCGGGGCACGTGTAGCCAATGAGTCATACTTTTTTCATTTTCCTCTCTAGAAAAAGGTAAGGATTTTAGAGCTTTGAACTATACACTGTTTCATACAGCCAATATCCTAATGCTAACATTAGACAAACTTAATCATTTTTTTCACAAATCATGCGCAAAAAAAGCTTCATTTGCTGGCTAAAAGTACCCCGGTCTCCCCTAATCTTTTATTAGTATCTACAAAATGCGCCTACTCTCATTCCTGGATAATGATGAACCAGAGCCCACTTTTTTTGACCATTCCTCTTCTAAGAAAATAGTTTTTATGCTCTAGCTAGAGCTTTTCGTCCATTGTTTAACACAGACCGGTTCCAGAACAAAAGTTGTTAGTTGTTACAATCTCGATCCATTGGCATAGGTCCTAAAGTGGCTATTTCGGAACCGATTTTGACCATTCTTCATTTACAGCAACACTTTCACAAAGAATTAAAATCAGCTTTTACAACATACTTGGTTGTTTTTTTCAGGACCTTTTCCGTTAAATTGTTGTATTAGATCCATTTCTCATCGCAGGTTAAACACGTTCCCTGCCTTATTTTTTTCTCAAAATTCGTTTCACTTATTTACCATCTTTACCGCATGATATCATGTATTAGACTTTTAACACTTCGTAGAACCCTAACTAAAAGTGTCACGGAGGAACCAAGTGGCAGCCGCTGCTATTTATCGAATTTTACTAAATATTCTGATATTTTTACTTATATTTTAACATTCGGAGCTTTAGTCAATTCTTTTCTGGTTTCTGAATCAGAAATTTCATCTCCTTGGTTACTTTATCTGTATCTAAAGATTTCTAACCATTCGATATTTTCATCTTTATCAGAATCACGGAGCAACATTTTTTCATCGAACATTTCACAGTCAAAGTAATTCACTGGAATTTACATTATTTTTCTTCTCAATAATTTTCAAAAACACTTTCAAACAAACTGTTCTTTTAAGGATTTTACGTATTAACAATCAAGAAAATTACATCTGGGGTAACATGATAACTTATTTTCGATACTATCGACTGTCGATTCTGAAAATTTTAAATGATAACTGCACTGCCTGCAACTAATATAGATGTTTATTAATAGTCTCAATCTTTGAAGAATGTTGCAATGAATAGCCCAACATTGCGTAAAAAGTAGTAAAAGGTCGACATTCACTTAATCTAACAGATATAGATTTATCGATACTATCGATTCGATAGTGTCGAAAACTTATCATTTCACCCCTGCAAAACGTCAAATTCCCATATAAAATGCGGCAGCAACTACCACTTGGTTCTTCGGAGTGCACTTTTTTGTTTTTGCAATATATTTACATTAATATTTAATTGTTATTAAAAATTTTATAACGAAAAAATTGCCAGATAAATTCTGCACGCATTCAATCAGGCCTCCAGGCGAAATGATATATTCTTCACTATAAAAAATAAAATTAAAAACTAAATTGGCAGCGGCTGCCACTAGGGCCCTTCCAAGTGTTAGGGCCTCGACCGCCTCGACAGACCTGAGGATTAGCCGTAAGACGGCTTAACGCAATTATATTCGCAATAATGGTTAAACTACTTTTCCATCATTTTCCACTAAGCCGTCACTCGGCTTAAGTCGTAAGTGTATCGAGGCATTAACAGAGCGATGCAACTTTATTTTCGTATCTTATAAGATAAGATGTCAAATTTTGAATTATAAGAATTTGGTATGCAAGATTAAGTTCTATAAGGTGAGTTTATTTGAACGAGACTACCATGCAAGCTTTGGGTGTCATTTAGTTTCCGCGTTATTTTCCTTTTTGAAAAGCAGAAGGCGGGAAGAAAAAAAATAAGAAAAAAAGTGGAAAATTTTATATTTTTAGTGAAAATGTTGATTCTGATGACACGATGGCCAAAGGAATGTGCCAAAGAATGTGCAACTTCCAGGCAAAGCTTACATCCATTTCATCAGAAACTTTACCAAAAAACGTATCTGCTGAACGAAGCATGGTCCAATAGGATCCAAGAGGTAACGGGGAAGATTGGATAAAAATTTTGTGTGACACAGATAAAGAGGATGCCCCTGCAAAAATAACTCGTTCTGAAGTGTAATCTGTCGAAGATTGGACAAATATTTCACTGGCAGTGTGTAAATTGTATTAAGAAAAGGATTTTAAAATTTTCTACCGCCGAAAATTGCAATTTCTTTCATCTTCAGCAGTGTCTTCCAATTCCTCTGGACAGGAGCATGCGATTAGTAGAGGCAAAAAAATTCCTACAACCAGTAATGACAGAATTATCAAACTGGAGAAAGAAGCTAGAGATTGCGCTAAGGAAAATTCATAAGACACTATTTTCTAAGAAGAAAATATATATTGTATTTTCCAAGAAAAAAAGTATTTTAATGAATTAAAGATTTTTCAACTTCAAATAAATAAAATGATTATTAAAAAAAACCATTCCTTAAATTTTTCTCTCGAAAAACACCCATAAACAGACAATCTCGTACTTTGCGGCACCTCGGAAAGTGTCCAATAGTTATAAGACGTTTTGAGGTTGGAATTCATATTTTATAAAATTCACCACTCAGGGTTGTATCGCAAATCTCGTTTATATAAAATCTCGTTCTGAACAGAGCCTGCTAATAAAATTACGAGATTTGACATCTCGTTCATAAAGTTGCATCGCAAATCTCTTAAGTTAATAGACTAATAGACGAGATCTGTAAAGTTGCATCGCGCTGTAAATCTCTTTACGATTAGGAATTTATGATATCATTTGGAAGCCATCTTTAGGAATACAATTCAGTTAGGTTCACAATCAAAATTTTAGTACTCGTGCAGCGCCATCTGTACTCCGTAGTCATGCGCAGTTCGCACTTTCCCCCCTCCACATGGGAAAAAACCATTTCTCATTCTCATTCATTTTGTTGCTGGCTTTCGTGGAGGCATCTTCAAGAACCAAAATTTTTCTATCGTTCTTCTATTATTTAGTCAAATTATCCAAGTTGTGAATAATAAATTTAGATTGTAAAGAATCTCAGCTAACATGGAAAGTATCCGTTTACGGAAAAATAAACTTAACACGGAAATAATAGAATTTCCCTTCCTGACGACGCTGTTGTATGAGGTGAGTAAAATAATTTTCTTAGTATTTTATGCAAAATGTATCAAATGATGAAAATATTTTAGAAGAATATGATTAGACAATCATATGATTATCTTATTTACATGCACTACCAACTGAATTTTACTGTAAATTGTTTTTTTTTCTGATTTCTTCAAACATAACCTCACTCACCACGTGTTTTACTTTCAGGCTTTCCTTCCCGGCGTCGTCACTTGAAGGTTTCCGGACGAATGCTGAAGATTGTGAATACTGCATCCTGGAGTGGAATTCACTGGAATTATCAAATCCTATTCCGCACTATGCTTCATTATGGTGAGTTTTAGAATACTAAATATTTATTTTATTTAGATATCAATGATGAGCGTTCGGAACTATGAAAATCAGTGATTCCCTTATTATTTGTTCAAATCTGAGCCATTTGAAAACAAAAAATAATAATTTTCTGATTTATATCCAGAACTTACTGTGATTTTCTTTATCTTCGCAGCCACGGAGACTGGATAGGCCCTGGAGGAGCATGGCAGCATATGGGAAAGAGGATATTGTTGAAGCTATTTTTTATATACTTATGAACAAAAAGGAATAAAATTATTTTAGAAAAAAAAGACTTCATTTTATTTTTTATCAGTTTCCTGAGGACTTTTTTTTTTACAATGCTTTGGGGAATTAAGAGAAATAATCCCGATCCTCCATTCCCTCCGGCATATACTGGAGTCCGGACTCGCCTTTCTGTCGCATATTGTAGCCCTTCCCGCATCCCATTTCGCGCATTAGCTTGGTGGGAGCGTTCCGGAGATGCAGAGGAACAGCCGGAAGCGCACCCTTCCAGTTTGTAATGTCCTCGGACCGACATTTCAACATTGCTTTGTAGACCTCCTGACTTAGGGGCCCTGGCCAGATAAACCGCGCACTGAGCTACTATGCAGTCTGCCTCGGGCATTCCCACGAGCTGAACGGCCTGGAGAGCTGACAGAGCCACGGAGACAGCATTGGGATCCGCCAAGCCAACATCCTCGCTAGCAGCTCGCACCATTCGACGGCAGATGTACCGTGGATCCTCTCCACCGGCCATCATCCGGACGCAGTAGTACAGGGCAGCGTTGTCATCAGACGCCCGGATTGACTTGTGCAGAGCCGAGATGATGTCGTAGTGCTGATCTCCTTTGCGATCATACAGCAAATGGGACTTCTTAATACCCTCCCGGATTGCGTCCAGCGTTACAATTTTCACATCCTGATCCTCATTTTCTGTAGCTGTGAGTGTCTGAATCGCCAGCTGAAGGCTGTTTAGTGCGATTCTGGCATCTCCGTCGCACATCTCAGCCAACCAAACCAGAGACTTTCTATCTATCACAATCTTCACTGCAAAATCCATCTTTTCGGCATTGTCAATCTCCTCCAAGCAAGCACCATCGAATTCTCTCAATCCACGCTCCAGAATTTTCACCAGAGCTTCCGTGGACAACTTCTCCAGAATGATCACACGACAGCGGCTCAGGAGGGCAGAATTGAGGCTGAACGAAGGATTCTCCGTAGTGGCGCCAATCAGAGTGATCACTCCACTCTCCACATGAGGCAGGAAAATGTCCTGCTGCAGTTTGTTGAATCTATGTATCTCATCCATGAACAAAATTGTCCTCTTCTTGTACTTAAGATCTGTCCTTGCTGTCTCCACCACTTTCTTCACGTCACTCACTCCTGACATGGTTGCCGAGAGCTTCACAAATCGAATATTCTCTGATTTCTTGCACTGGCTAGCAACAATGTGCGCCAGAGTTGTTTTCCCGCATCCCGGAGGGCCCCATAGAATCATACTTGGAATGTCATTCTTCTCCAAAACTGTCCTCAGCACAGCATTCTTACTCATAACATGCTCCTGGCCAATGTAATCATCTAGTACATCCGGACGAACAACTTCCGCCAAGGGTTTGGATGGCTGGTTAGGATCTTTTGGCTTAGGAGTTGCTGGCTTTGGTGCTTCTCGAACATTCTGAACATTTTCCTCATCATCAGACAAATCTATCACATCTGATTCAGACACATTCGACGGCTTCTTGCTGCTTCCGGGAGTTGAAATTCTGGCCTTTTTTGAGGTCGACGGAGATGTCTCAAAAATACTGAAGGGACGCTTGAAATTGCTGGACTTTTTCTGGGTATCTTCTTCAGATTCCTTGGAGGACAGGAACAGACACTTGTTGGCATGTCGTTCAATAGTTTCCTGAGGAAACTCCTTGAAACAAACAGGACAAGTCGATGATTCACTTTGTGTTGCCATTTTGGTTATGTTGTGTACTAAAAAAACATTCTTCGCGCCATTTTTGGCGCATATAGCAGGAGTCGACTGTTAAATTTAAAAGAACGAGCCCAACCAACCGCCCAACCCGAAACTGAATGAATTTAATATGTAGGGGAAACTGGGGCACCACCAAACAGGGGTACCACCAAACACTGCGATTTTTTAAGTAGGTATAAGATTTCAGAGAATGAGACTTACATGAAATCATAGATACTATAGGAATGCTTGTCCAGAGAAAAAATGATCCACATAGTTCAAGTAGTTTAGAAATAAGAAACTTTTTTCGCAAAATTGTGAGATTTTGATAATTTTAGTCATTTATATATCTACCTGGAAAATAAAACTGAAATAAGTTACATCAAATTTCACTACACCAGTACTTTCCTACATGTTTTGGGATAATATTTATGCACCTACTAAGGAAACTAATGTTCACATTTTTTTAAAAGAATATAAAATCCGTCACAAAACAGAGTTTGGGGCACCAACAAACAGGTAAATTTCTTACAATTGCAGATGTCGCGAGCGTAGCTTGAATGGCAAAATTTTTCCTCTTATCTTTCTTACTCTTCATCTCCCTCTTTGTTCGATTTCAGAAATTTATATCCATTCATGGGATTTTCATTCAAGACTCAGGAGAAATATAGTTTCAAGAACCCAATTTTGCATTAAATGATTCTTAATGATTCTTAAATGATTTTAATCGAGGATTGACGAATGATTTCTCGATTTTATTACAAATAATCAGAAGGGCGCGCAAAATTTGAACTTTAGGTATAGTGTTTGCCACGATTTTAGTGGCGCTGCTTTCCAGTCGGAAGTCGAATGTTATCAAAATGATGAAAAATCTATTGAAAAATATGTTCGATGTGCAGTGCTTTAGTTTTTAGCTATTTTGGTCACTTATTCTAAATTTTGCAGTGCTTTTTTGAGAATTATTTACATTTTCAATACCTTCTTTATAATTAAGAGTTGTGGTGAATGCCCAAAATAACTTCAATGGGTGAGAAAATGAGGTGTTTTTTGGTGCCCCAGAAAGTGTTTATTGGTACCCCGGGTGGTTGGAAAAAAGCGAAAAATGCATGGTGACCCAATTTTCCTTTTTACGGAAAATTGGAATGCTTCACATCATCCTTGTATACATTAATATGCAGCCTATACGTAAGACTATAACATGGGGTAAGCAACATTTTTCTAAAATTCACAGTTTTCTTAGGAAATTCAGTCAAAATCGCATCTTTCAAAAGTGTTTGGTGGTACCCCAGTTTCCCCTAATTAGATTTAGAGAAATAAATAGTTTCATTCATTGAATAAAGATCATAAAAAAGATGAAATTTCATTGATTTTTTTTTCAAAATTGGACTGAGCTATGAGTTTCCAAAAAATTAAATACAAAAATAGTTATCCTTTTCCGTGTAATAGGGTAAGTGTACCAAATTCCGACCAGCTCAGCTTGCAATTCCGGCCACATTTTTTGTTCCTCAAATTTCCATGAATTTTTAGTTTTGCATACTTTAGAATACAATGCAAAAAATAACAAAAAATATCGCTTCGACGAGGAAGATGATCTGAAAAAGCCATTGGAAGAACATTCCGGAAGAGCAAGGAACTATGAGAATGAAGGTGGCCGGAATTACATTTTTATTTATTTTAAAATGTATCAAGAATGATTTTAGAAAAATAAAGACTATAAACTGTCTACAAGTTTCCAAGCAACACTCATTATTACAAAGTAACAAAAAAATCAATTTGTATTAAAAGTACAGTAGACTCTCACTCAATCGGCTCTTTTTCAATCGGGCGACAAATTTTGTTGACAATTTTCACGTTTAATTATGAAGCAAATTCGCTATAGTTCTTCCTATTTTATCGTGATTCTTTATAATTGAGCGCTATTTGTGGAATTTACAAAGGCTTTGATGCTCAATTCTATCGCTAAATCGGATGATATTTTGCCCCATGTTCCCGATTGAGAGAGAGTCTACTGTATTAACATTTCAAACTTGAGACTTTGCCGCTTGCATGCAACTATGCCAAAATTTGGCACACTTACCCTAAGCGAAAGAAGAAAATCAAAAAATATAAGGGCTGAAATAAACAGTCTCGAATAATTTTACCAAAAGTCAATGTACCCCAGAAGACTTGAAAGTGCAAAACAATTATTATTGAATCACTAACTTTCTGTTTTATAGATTTGACTGCTCGAACTCCCCGAGAGAGTCCTTAAGTCGTTTAATATCCTAAGTACTCTAAAATTTATTAGGAACATATCAAAAAATTGAGCTGTCCGAAGCTTGAGTCATCTAAAGATATCTCACTTCCAAGAACAGAAACATTTTTTTTATTACAGTCTTGCAGAGTTCTCTAAGCAAGGCTTTAGAACGAAAACTCTTATCGCTCCTTGGAAATTACAAGGGGCCAACTAATTTTCGGTCATTTTTCAGGAGACAGCATGAAAGATTCAACTTTGTGTACATAGTATCTTAATTTAATGGCTGAACAAAAACAATTTATTTCTTTTCTATTTTTATATATGAGCACTAATATAAACATCGAAACTTTTATAGTTTTACCTTTCAAAATGTTTTTTTTAATTAGTTAGCTCCTTGTCGTTCTAATTGATGTGCAAATTTTGCTGAAATTAGAATGACAAAAGGGATCAACTTGCTTGAGTTAGTCCCCTGTTTCACAAAAATTTGAACGACAAATATATTTTGTGCTCCTTATGCCCAACGCACAATAACTTTTGTTTATAAATATGTTTTCAAAATTTCCTATGAGAGTGAGCAAGATGACTAGATCTAGGTCTCACTCACTCTCATAGAAATATCAAAAACATGTTTACAAAACAAATGTTATTGTGCGTTGGGCATTACTTCAAACAAAATTATGCAAGTAATCAAAAAGATTAAAATTTTGAAAAACTTTTCTAATAACGAAATTTAATGACTTATATCATTTGGAAATTTATTAAATTGTCTTTCTAAGTGCATTAGAATCTCAAAATCGCAAAAAAGAGAGTTGACCCCTTGTAATTTCCAAAAAGCGTTATAATCTGCTTATAGCGCTCTTGTCTTCCATCACTTACAAAAATTAAAGTGATGCACTCTTAAAGTACTTAAGAGAAGAGCTTCTACACTACAGGAATTTCACACAATTTAACACAAAGTTCTAATTAAATTTATATTTTACAAACCACAAATCAGTAATTAACGGAGAGAATGTGATAAAACTTTCTAAGGAGAAATCCAAGAACTTCAAAAATTGGTTTGAAATCGAGTCTCCTCAATTGATATTTTTTTTAATTGTTTTTCAGAGTGCAAATAAAGTTTTGTAAATAGTTCTTAAGGCCAGGATGAACTTTTTGGTCAAGAACTGGAATGGAAAGTGTTCAGTGATGAATCGCAGTGCTGTTACCAAAGTGTGAATATAAATTTCCATGATCAATGAAAGCTGCAATCTGAGACGTCCTTTCAGTCAGTAAGTGAGTTTACTTCTTTACCTGTTGAACTTTCTTTGTTGGTGTCCAACCCGTTCACCGCGTTCAACCATTGAGAACTATAAAAAATATACTTCCACAAAAACACGACAATGTCATTACGGACTTTTCAGTGGATCTCTTGCAATTGGACATTAATTTGATAACGAATTTCCAAGTAAAAAAAAAACTTAAAATGATTCTGTTCAATTCATTAGGTACAGTCCTACAGTCGGTACGGTCGAGTTCTTCAAACGTGAACATTTGGGGGGTAAGTGGGTAGATAACCATCCTCTTTAAAATTTGAATAACATTTTCAAAAACGTGAATAAATTTCACGAAAAGTGCACTTTCCTCAAATTAAGAAAAATAAATTTAGACTAGAGACTAGGACTAGACATTTAGCCCAGTTCTCGAAAGTCTGACAATCCTAAATTTAGTGAGAAATTTTATTGCTTTTTGACAGCCTAGTAATAAATCCAATCCTAAGTTAAATTTCCCTAAAAAAATCGTAATTGATAAAAAATTAGAGCAGTTAAGCTAAGCTTTAGGTCTGAAACCTTTTATAAGGAAATAAATATTATACGTTAATATTGAGTAAACACCAGGAGATAATTGGTTTTGATTCAGATTTTGCAAAATTTTCAAAATTGAACCGTTGAGAAATAGTATGATTACATACTCATTTTAATCCGTTGTCACGTTTTTTCTAGCAGCTTCATCTTATCCATAAAACTAGTATTTTCTTTTAGGATATGAATGTGGCTCATGCTTAGAAAAAGAATTTTCTTAAATAATTTTTTCGATTTCTGGCACAACTTTTTTCAAAAAATGGTCATTTTCAGCCACTTTTTAACATGTTTTACACTATAAAATCCCTCAAAATTAATATTTTTAAAAACCCTCAAGTACGAGCTAACTATATCAAGAAGTTTGCAAAGTTTCAGAAAAATCGGTTCAGGAGTTTTCGAAATATCTTGATAACCGATTTTGAAAATTCGTCAGTTATATCAGCATTTGTCGTAACTTCCTTTTGACGACTTTTCAGGAAACGATATTTTCAGTTCAGCTTTATTTTTCTTAAAAATGAGCACCGAATACGATACTTTTGAGCCAAAATAATAAACGTGGCACTAATAAACTGTAAGTTAACTTGAGAAAATTTTTATAAAATTATTGTAAAGATTGTAAAGCTGATATACTGAGATATATGTTAGAAGAAACACAATAAGTTTTTATACTAACTTCCATCGTTTATAAAGCCGTAACTTTCAATGTATCTTGGAAGTTACGACAATTTTCAAAAATACATTATATAAATTTTAATTACTCTAATGATAATATTCGCCTTTATTTGACTAAATTAATCAATTAAACTCTTATATATGTCCCTAAAAGCTTTTATTTCATACATTCTAAATATGTATATATCTCAAAATCGCAAAAATGAAGTTACGTCAAATACTGATTTAACTGACGAAATGGTGCTTTGAGAAAAGCATCATTTTCAATTAAAGTTTTACAACAATATGCGCGCGCGCGGGCGGAATGCATAACTAAAACTGTTCTACCTCTGAGAGTTTTACTCCGATTGACTTGAGATTTTCAGAAAATGTTCTTTACTTATTATCCTATTTAATAAGCAAATAAAAAGAATCGATGTTTTGAAGCCTTCAAACACGCTTACTCCTTTAATGGAAATTATCGATTTCCAGCAATCGATATTTTTTACCGTTTGACCTCTATAGCCTACTAACAAGACGAAAAACGAATGGATTTATCTTTCTTTCACTGTTCGAGCAATGAAAATTAATGATATTTCCGTTCTACATAAAAATACGATTCTTTTTCGGTTTTTGACGTGACGAAAATTACGTATCTGATTTAAGCATTTTTGTGTTACTAAACTTTAGAATAAGTATTTTTATAAACTTTTTAATATTTCTTGGACGTGCTTCTTAATAGAAATGTTTCTGAGATTTAAGAAATATGTTTTCAGTAAAATAAAATTTGTGTTTCTACAATATGCTGCGCTGCACATGTATTTTCTTCTTGCTTTTTCAAGTTCGAACGTTAAAGCTCCTTAAAATGCTAATTTCTCAACCAATTTGTTATAAGTTTGGATTCAATTGAAAGGTCTTGAAATTCTTGACACATTTAAACTAATTCCAACATTTTCTTTGTAAAATACTATCAAGAGCCACGGTAAAACCTTTTATGCAATCGCGACCCTTCTCCATTTTCCACCATGTACAATGTACGGGAAGTTTCTGATTATACTATTTCAACCCTTCACATCCCCTGCAATTTTACCTCCCACCCACCCACTCGTGAGGAATTCCCCAGAACTATTCTCAGATGTGCAGTACGAGGCAGAATAGCTCGTCAGAGAAAGGGTTGGAAAATGAAGTGAATATGTGAGGGCGTGAAAGACTCAAATCTTCAGCTTGACAACTCCAAACTCTCAAGCACTAGAACCCCAACCCCCCGACCATCCATGTCTTTCTCTATGGGATGTGTGATGCCTTTTAGAGTGATTACATGCCTCACATTTATGCGACCGTGGAAGATTAACGTGGTTTTAGACACGGAATCTCAAATTACATCTGAACACGTGCGTTTTTGCGCTAAAAACCTTCTTTGAAGGATACTCTCGAGCTTAGTCAAATTCCTTCATACAGAAAATATTTCTAATGTTACAAGATGATAACAATGCGCATTCCCATAAAAAAGGTTTGCCAGAAAGGTGAATTCGCACTCCAGTTGCTGGAGAATGGGGCAAGATTGCAAGAGCACAATTAATGTGAAAATGCAATAAAATTGAAGTGAGATTGTAACTTGTAACCCATCCTCCGGAGTCCTATAAGTTTTTCCTGGGAGTCATTTAGAAAGCTCCCACGTACAAGTGCAATGTGTAAAGATTGTCGCGAGAGGAGAATTACAACTTTTCTTGAGCTGAAAAACTTTCCTCGTTATTTTCTTTTGCAAACCAACATTTCAATGTGGTTATAGAAATGAGGGCTTTTCGTTAAGAATTTATTTAACAAAAAAAAGATTCTACGACATCGGAGTTATATATGACTTTCAGTCGAATTTTCCTTTTTCAGGTCCTTAGTGGTTCATTTCATTTTTCCTGATTCGTGATGTTGTCAACCACAAACTTAGTTGCAAGTTGATTAAATTCCCAGCTTCCCACTCATTAGGGTGCGAGTTGTTGTGAGTAAAAGTTTTAATTTGCCTTCAAAAGCTCATTGGTTTCACCTTATTAACGAGTAACAATACTCGGTTATGATACTCATTTGGAAATTCTTTATATTTTCACTCCAGCACCAAAATGAGAAAGTATAAAGTCCTCTTTAGTAGAGTTTGAGGTTTAAAATCACACAAACTTCTTCCTTCTCTTGCTTTCATGTGGAAAATATTTCCAAATGGTAAATTACATTTTCCACGAATATTTTCATTTAATTACCAAAGCTTTACTGGGTGAAAATAAAGTTGAGGAAATGGCATTTGACTTTCCTCGTTTTAAAATTCATTTAATTCAAGCTCAATAATTATGATTACTATTCAGAATATTATATGCGTTTTTTTAGTATATTATTAAAAGGATATTTATAAATTATCTAGAACCAATCATAACTTCTCAATATTGTTCAATTTGCAGTTGATAAACTTCAAGTTGTTGAATTTAGAATTGTTTAATATAAAAGCTGATTAAGATTTTTATATAATAGAATAGACACTCAAATAATGCTGAATATTTATTAAGGTACTACAGATAAATAGAATTATGACTTCATTTAGAAATATTTGATTTATATTTTGCATTTTAAACTATTATAATTTTTTTCATAATTTTAATTCTTTCTTAAATTCAAACTTCTTTAATCCCCCCAAAAGAAAATCTAAAAACCAAATCTAATGGGTGTTCGGTCGCAAAGAACAATTTGTTCAACGCAGTTCTTTGCCCCTTGAATTGAACTTAAAATCGAATTTTCACGCAATCCGATTTGCAAGCACTTTTTTGAAAAGAATATTTTCAATTTAATAATTTTTTAAGATCTCTAATCTAAAATATCTGTCGAAGGCACAAAAAAATTTGGTGAGTAAAATATTAAATTTAAATAAGTAAAAAAATATAATTTTAAGGGAAGTCGTTCTGATCTATAAAAACAAAACAGATTTTTGCTTTTTCTAAATTTGCATAAAAATTTCACTGTTTTTACGAATTTATAAATTGGATATGAATTTGGATACTGATCAAAATTGAGTTTTTGAGTTTAACTGCTCGTCTTTACAGCATTATATTGACTTAGGTATGTAGATATCATATTTTATAATAATAATATTTTTTTTTTTCACAAAAATAAGGTCATACCTTTTACAATTGTGAAAGAAAAAAACTGAAAATAAAAAAAGTGAACAAATTCAAGAGTTTAAATTTATGCGCGAATCGGTAGCTGCATAAGAGCGCCTGCGCCTGTTATTAGGGTCGTTATTAAAATTAGTAACGTCCTTAACAAACAGAGTTCCGTATAGAAAGTTACTGTTTACTTTAGGCACTAACAGTCGCTGAACCCTGGCTGAGCCCCCCTAAACTTGGGAACTCGACAGGTACTCAGGGGCATCCAAAAATCAACAGATGACACACAGGACTATAAAAGCTCTCATCTTCAAAAGAGATGTTAGATCACAACCAATGAAAACGTTTTTATATGGACCAGGGGCCTCTCGACATTTCATTTTTCCATACGTTTTTTGCATAGACGCACTGAAGACTATTGGCAAGTTTTTTCCTAAAGAGAATTTACTTATCAGTCTGATATATTTTGAAATCGTGCACTAACAGCTATCTAAAAATACATATTTCATAATGCTCGCCGAAATAATACTAGAACTACAAGCAAATGTGTTTAACTTGCTGTGCAATATCTGCGAAATTTTTAGAAGAAAAAGTGATAAATAGCTTCACTTTTTATTAGGCTTGATGGGCCCCTGTATGGAATAAATGTGATCCCGGCGACTTATGCCGCAGTTATACTTGACAAAATCATTAAAGGAAACTATCAGGTGATTAATTGTCACTATCCGCTGCGAAAAATACCTTTGCTCCATAATTTTAAAAAAGGAAGAATAAACGCTCGCACGAGGATCATCGAGTGTCATAGAGATTTTTAGGTAAAATAGGATTAAAGTTAGTTGTTTTAAATACTTAGTGTAACTTATTAATCTATAATTCTATCCCATTCTGACCTAAAAACTTCACTTCACCAGCTTTAAATTTTGGATATTTTAAAGAAGTTTGACATTTAGCAGATTTCCGCAGATTTCTGCATTTCTGAAGATTTAATAAGTTATAAAACTTATAGAGCAAATAAAGGCCATAACCCCATGAATTTAGCATAAGATTTCAATTTTAAAATTTTATCTAAATATTAAAGGATAGGGGAACAGGGGTAGTGGTATACAGGGGCAGTTATAAACACTACAATTTTTTTATTAGTTATAAGTCTTCAAAGTTTGAGACATACACGCATTTATAGATGTTTACATTATAGTGATGAGTGCAGTTGCGTGCGTTCACTGAAAAAATGATCAACATAGACTAAGTGATTTATAATAAATTAAAATCACATCCTCCTAATTTGCACATATTTTGTATATGTGATTATTTAGATTTTTATCTGGTCATGAAAAACAATAATAAGGAAAAACAAATCATAATGCCCAATGCATAATAACTTTTGTTTTGTAAACATTATTTCGGAACTGCGAATGGAGTGAGCAAGATGATTAGATTTAGATCTCAACTCTCACTGAAATGTCAAAAACATGTTTAAGGCTGTCTACACACTATGAGCATTTTTTAAAAAAATTCTTTAAAAAATAACCCTAAAAAGGTTTTTAAAAAGAATCGGCTCTACACTAGTGAAAATTTTTGTAAAAAAATGGATTTTTTACAGAAATTTGCCTAGTATGTAAGCAATTTTGTAAAAAAAACCGACCCATTTTTATTTTTTAAAAATTTTTTTAAAGAATTTTTTTAAAAAATGCTCATATGTGTAGACAGCTTAAGAAACAAAATTTATTGTGTGTTGGACATATGTCTCTAAATCATTTATATTTATAGACATTTTATCGAGTAAACTTAATGTATTTACTTTACTTTAAAAATTGATATTTAGGGAGAAATGGGGCACCTTTGAAATTGGGATTTTTCTCCTATGTTTAAAAGGAACTGAGCCATATCATAAAGTAATTTAGCTTCTCAATCTTTTTGTGCAGCTAAATTATATCACTATAAGGCTCAATTTTATTTAAAAATAGTTGAAAAATCCAAATTGCAAAGATGCCCCACTGTCCCCTACATTGTTTTAAAGGCTGCGTTGATATCTGCCCCAAATACTATTAAAAATTGAACATTAACAGTAGTTTTAGTTTTCCTGGAAATCGGTTTTATTTTCCGGCATCCTCATTAGCCTCGATGTACAGCTTGTGCACCAATGATAAAATATGTATTACAATATTTTTGAAAAAATCAATAAGTTCCTGGAAAATCTGGTCAAATTCACAACTATCAAAAATGTTCACAATTGTCCCGGTGAGTAAAATAAAATTCTAAAATAAAGAAAAAATAATACTTTCATTGGATTTAAAAGTGAATTTAAAATATTTCTCGAAACAGTTTAATAATTTCAAAAAGTAAATTATTTTAGAATGGGAAAAATATTAGAAACTACGTGAGAAAATTTTGCATTCAAATCATCAACTTAATTTTCTCCAATTTTGAAGAAATATTCAATAAGGAAAGTTATTTTAAATTGTTCTTGGCTTATACAAGATTTTTTTCGCAAAAGTTGTCCTTAGTCTTAGTCGCTACGTGATAACATCCAAAAGTTTTTGTTTTTGATAGAAAACTATTGTTATAATGTATTATTCTGTAATTATTTTGATATGATACAGGGTTATAATTTCCATATACCTAGATATCGATGAAATTGAAGAAATATAACTTTAGACTAAATTTAACCGTTACCAACTTATTTGATCAGTTTATTGTTTTTTTTTTGTCTTTTGTATTAAAGAGTATTAAAGTGGAAATCGAATAATCTGTCGCAAAGCACAAATTTTATTTGAAGTAATATTTATTTCTCAATTTCACTTAAATACAAACTATTTAATCTCTATTTCAATCTCAATGAATTCCCTAAATTCCAAAATCTGCTTCAATTTACAATAAATATACCTCCCAGTCCTTGAATGAGACTATAGTTAAAGCTATATTAAGTGTAGCAGTCAAAGTTTGAATTGGAATCAGTCTGTCTAACCCGTCTAATACATTCATATTAAAGTTTTACTTCAATTAAACAATCTGACGAAGATGGTTTGTGAATATATCATTCAATCGACTGAAACATGGGTAATCGAGGATTTTATTGAACTTCCATTGGCAATTAATAAAATGCTATTGATAATTATGCTGAGTGGATATTTATTTTGGTAATGAAGTGGCGATTAATTACTTCAATTCGTTTGATTTATTCATGGTAATTTTTCTGCTGTAAATCTGTTCATATACATATTACTTGTATTGACAAAGTTTCAATTGTATGGAAGGTGAAAATAACAGATTTTAGGAAATTTCCGG
This sequence comes from Phlebotomus papatasi, assembly GCF_024763615.1. Taxonomy (NCBI): domain Eukaryota; kingdom Metazoa; phylum Arthropoda; class Insecta; order Diptera; family Psychodidae; genus Phlebotomus; species Phlebotomus papatasi. Next base: position 67,159,198 of record NC_077222.1, read on the forward strand.
AAAAGCTTCACTTGAATTGTGTCCTAGATTGGAAAGGATATTTCCCTCCGAAAGCTTGCGCAAGGATTCTGCACGCGTTATGTCCTGGTAAATTTCGCGCTTAAGAACAGTTTTCAACTGTTTTCGATTTCGCCTTGAGAACAAATGTTTGATTTGGCGCCAAAAGTAAAGGACTTTTTGGTGAGTAATTAAGAAACTGAAGAAAAAATCATTGGGCTGAGTGACTACAATTTTGAGAATATTGTTAAATAGTCATGATGATATGGCAGAATAGGTGAAGAGGCAATTGTCGGGAGTGTTTCCACATCTTATCAATGATTTTGAAGGCACTGGAGGGTAGTTTTTGTGGCTTTTAGCGACAGACGAAAGACTATAGCAGGAAAATAGTTATTTCACGGATTACTGATGATTTTCTTGTCTATCTCCATAGGTTGTGTTGTCAACGATTAAGCGACATATGAATGCTTAGAGGCAATTCCCACATGTACTTCTTATGCACAGAAAGTCAAATTGAACTTCTGTCATATTTCACAATTTCAACAGCCCCAAAACATTCTATTCTGCAATATCTTCTCATTTTCGAGCTTTTTTGATTTGCTCTTCTAGAGCTTATATTGTCTCTATTGGTTTGATATATGCATATATCCACTCAGCATTTTATGTGAAATTCTTCATCATCTACGGAAAATTATACTGACTATAGGTTATGGAAAAATTGGTGAAATGCGAATAAAATTAAGAGGCTATTCACAGATAATTCAATCATAGAGCGCAATATTAAAATTGATAATGAAAATAATTAAAAATTATTTTAAATTTCATTGAGTGAAAAAAACTGAAATTTTTCCAAATCGTTCAGTCAAAGAGTGACCGAAAACCAGAGACAAATAAGGAGAAAATATGTTTAAAAATCCAGTGAAAATTATTTTCTAAATGGCTCCGGCACACCTTTTTGTTCGAATTTGATCGAAATTCACATTCCTTTCTTTCTCAAAAGTTCTAGATATATCTATTCTACCCTTGCATACTCTTCTTCTTTTTTTGAACATCACACCAAATTAAAATTGGTTCAGTCCAATTTTGAGATCAAAAGAGTGGAATAGACTTATGCAAATCTTTTGAGAAAGAAAGAGAAGCGAATTTTTACTTTATGAAATTTTCCTAATCTAAAAGGTGTGCCAGCGCCATAAATATCCTATGTCTGAAATCTGAAATACCAAGGGTCAATTATCATCTAATGGTTGGTCAAAAGCCAATAAACAAAAAAATATTGAAAAACATTTACCTAAATGGTTGCAGAAAATGAATTCTGAAAATGAAAAGTTAAAATATTAAAGAATAATTTAAGAAATACCATAAAAAGTAATTAATAATTAAATCTCAAAAAATAAGTAGGGGAAAGCGCGCTATCTTCGGACAACTTATGCTTCGGACAGGTCGATTTTTTTCTATGTTCTTTATTTCACCCATAGCTCTTTTCTGGAAATTCGAGGCATTGGACCAGCTATTACAATATCATATTACAATTATTATTATTATTACTTATGTTGAGGTGGTCCAAGAAACAGGTTCAGGCACTGCGACTGATCAGTCTATTGGACCCAATAGACCATTTGGTATAATAGATCAAATTGGAAAAAAATGATTTGTTCGAAGCTTTAGTCGTCCGAATGTAGCGCGCTTTCCCCTGTAAAAGTAATTAAAATTATTACTATAAAAAAAACTGAAAACAAAACTTGGAATAAAATCCTTAAAATTAATAATAATAATAATGCTGGCACAACATTTCATGAAGGAACAAGGCCTTCCCGCAAGGCCATTTCTAGACATGATTTTTTTTCTTGTACGGGATGAGGTTGCCAGTCCCATGCCCGTGGAATCAAGTGCAATGAAGCTCACTGGATGCAATCCGAACACCTTTAACGCCAGAATAATTCCTGGTGACCTAATTGGGGTTTCGAACTCGGTACACTTGCATCATAGAGCAAGTGCTCTAACACTTTGCCCATTGAGTGCCCACATCAAAGTTTGGTTTCTGAAAAATTGCTCAAAATTCCATAATCTAATCCTAAATCTGAAACCTTGAACCGTAAAAAACAAAGGCAAAATACAAACGAGCAGTAAAAAATCAAAATGGGCAGTAAAAAAATGAGCAGTAAAAAAAATGAGCAGTAAAATATGTAATTATGGTCAGATAAAAACTTAAATCTTTACAAAAATGGGTCTAATTTATATATTTAACATTTAAAATTGATGCAGATAGAATAAAAAGCACTGTTTCAAATTTTTTTTGTTACTGCTCATTCATACAATGCCAAAAACAAATAAGGGACGAATGCGAGAATACAAATAAAAAATTACATAGTGAAATATAAAAAATTAAAAAAAATTTATTATTATTATTCGTATCGAGACACTTTACTTGGTATTACAATGTAATCATTACAATGTGCCTCGTGTTGGAAAAAATCTGCTGATTGTAGATCGCCCAGGAACGCCTTCCCCGTAGTGCATGCTCTTTTTCGTGCTCCTGATGATTTTTGGGCAAATGCGGTGCATTTTATTACGTTTTATCACAGTGAAAAATGTCTTATTCGTGACATTCAGTTGTTTGCACCGGGCGGAACTCGAACTTACAGCTATGAGAGTCGAGTCAAAGATCTCACCGTACAAGAGCCAACGGTTTTGTCTATTGCGCCACTGAGATCCCTAATTTTAACCGTTACTTAAAGACATGAAATAGAATTTTAAATTAATATGAAAGAAAATTTAAAAAAAAAGATTTAATAAATTCTTTGCTTTTCTTTTATAAAAGCAAAGAATTAATCATATTGGGACAAATAAAATCAAACTTTTTTTTGGATATGAAGTTCTTCCTGGATTATTGAATTTTGCAGAACTAAAATTCCGATTTCCAAAACTGTTTTTGGATTGTTTGTAAAATGTCTTGTCTTTCATGGGTTTTTTTGAAACTTTATTACGGGTTTTCGATTAAAAGATTTTGAAGATTTTCTACTTCTTTAAATTTTTTTCAAAATTTTTAGGGCATCATGATGTTTTTTCTTCAAGATATGAAAATTGTTTTTAGATTTTCTTGTGTTCAAATCTCACAATTTTACTTCTAATACATTTAGCTACGGTTCTCCTATATACAGGTAACAACTATTGAATTCTCGAGAAATTGAAAAAAAAGTATCTGAGAAAGAGTTAAGTATACGTATTTGAATATTTCTAGATTTCTCAAACTTCTTTAGACTTTTCTTAAGATTCTTAGGATTCACAAAGCGTCACAAAGGTCTTTAAGATTACTCGAATAATTTTTTGAGTAATTGGCAACGATTTCTTAAAATGAAATTATTTCTTTGTAAATTATGAAAATTAATATAGGGTAAAGTGATATAATTTGGAATTAGTATTACAAGTTGGACAATTCGCCGGTATAAGTTGGACATGGCTTTTTTCTTGATAAATACTGCACAAATTTTGTTTTTAAGCACAACAAACCAAATTATGAAACTAAAGCATTAAAAATGAAGTACTAAATTTATCAAGACAAAAAGCCCTGTCTAAATTGTACCATTATTGTCCAACTTGTACCACTGTCCAACTTGTATCACTTTACCCTAAGTGCTGGACAATTGGCACAAAGATGTGGGCAACATAATTTCAATAACATCTAGCTTTAATTAAAAAGTACTTCAATCTTGCGAGTAGCCCCTTGAAAATCGCAGGAATTTAGTGCATTGGATGAAGAATATACACGTACATACCATTCCAGAAAAGGAAGCACCAAACCAAAATCCATTTTCTATTATGTGCACTATTATAATGGTAATACATAAAATTATGTACAAAATAAATTGGTATTTTATTGAACAGAAGTATTTGACTCAACATATTTTGACTGCAATGAGGGTAAAAAAGGGTGAGTTCAGCACACAGATTCCCCAATACTACATTCCCAGGTGTTTTATTTACGGTGAAATTCTGAACCGGGAATTCATGACGTATGCAAATTCGTCCCCGCGGTGCAATGTTAGGGTTTTTAGGGGTTGGTGCTGTTGCGGAAAAGGAGCAGCAGACAAAAAAGTGGACACAGCATTCAGTAAGAGATCCACACAAAATGCCCACCTGATCAAATTACGATAATTTTTATCTGTGCAGCTCCAAACATTTATTCAGCCCCATTGAAAAACAAATCACTTCCCCAAAAGCAACCACTGATGATGCCTGACCTGGGGCGACAATTGATTGTGTGGGCGTTGACATGAGGGTGGACAATGGAAAATCAACACAATAATGCACCAAACAGCTCCACTTCCAAACCTCATGAACACTCAAATTGCGCGTCAACTGGGGAAAAGTTGTCAAAGCGCTAAAATTTTCCTAAAATTCACCGGATATGATGAAATGCAGAAATTTCAGAAGTATAATCCCTCTGCAGCCAAAATGTTCCTGATGAGAATTAAATCCTTTCTGACAGAAAATTCTAAACAGTCTTATCTGTGGCATTTGCAGGTGAAGCACATTTTCTTCCAATTTAAATTTATTTTTATTTAGTTACTTTAGTTTGAATATTTTTTTTACTAACACAAAGGTCTTAAAGTAATAGTTTTTTTTAATTAGGGGTACATCTGTAAGATGACTGCACCAGGAAAATAATTATTTTTTATGCAATTCATTGATTAAAAATTATTTTCAACAATCAACTCAAACGAATGAAAGCAATTTCCACGTATAGAGAAAATTCTTAGAATTTCAGAAAACTTATAGCTCATCCAGTAAAATTTGAAAATACGATTACTTAATAGTGCTAAATAAGACTTTTTTACTTTTCACATTACATAATATTCAACGAGTTTACGAGGAATATTTCTTGCATAAAATATGGTAAAACATTATGTAAAATTATATATTTATATTTCATCCCAAAGCAGTTTTTACTCCTAACGTTTCTTTTTATTGACTAGAAAATGAAAGTATTTAAACATTCAAAGCTCTCCCGAAAAGAACAAGACTTTACTAAAATATTATAACTGGCTTATATATTTAATTTCATGTGATTGTCGCAAAAATTTTACTTTGACTGCATTTTAATGGTTTATGAACATAAAGTGCACGGGCGCCCCCAACTAGGGGCAGGGGGCAGCTCCCTATCACCTAGAAGCGTCAAAGAAGACAAAAATAAATAAGAAGTAAAAAAATATATTTAGACAGCAAAAAAAATTGATTATTAAAAATATCCAAATCTTTCCAAAACTGGGGCTAATTTTTCAATTCATAAACATCGAAACTTTCTTGAAAATTCTACTGCTTTTAAAGTTGTAAATTTAGTCAATTCTCGAATTTGATATTTTACTGCTCATTTCCACAAGTGTCAATACAAAAATGAGCTTATAAAAACTCAAAAACAATTAAGACCCCAATGGGGGACAGAACAAGACTGTTGCGCCCACTGCACTACATTCAAAAATTAGAAAAGAAGTGTAAAAATGGGCAAATATTTCGTAACTATTTTTGCTTTTTTTATCACGTAATTTCAGTATTAAATTTATTCAGAAATATAATATATTTCGGAAAGAAGGAAGTTGTAACGTATTTTTTTCACAGAATTCATTTTATTAAAGAATTCATTTTATTTCTGCGTTCGAGTTTATTATTTAAATTGGAAAAAAGTCTGAAATTTAGATTATAGCAATAATATGAAATTATTATGAATACGATATAAAATTCTCTGACATCTACCAAATTTGGATTGAGAGTTTTTGAAGTTTATCAGTAAAATGAAAGTGTTAGTTTAATAAATATATGATAGGCTGTTTGTTAACAGTTAAAATATAACCATAACTGCATATTGATTTCTATGTAATCACCTAAATTATTATATGATGAAGTTGACACAACAAGAATATCATAGTGACAAACACTACATTGCTAATTAATTGATTTTAATGTTTGTACATTGAACCACTTTTGCTCTTTAAAACCACCTCATAATTATGGACACAGCTTTCCTAAAAGTATTAGTATGTTGCTGATGTAATTATTAAAATAGTAATTTAATGGAAATCCTACACAGTAAAAAATTGTGTGAGAAATAAAGTTGTGTATGGGAAAAGTTGTGTAAATTCACAAGCACTATGGTTGTAAATTGTAAAATTACTATCATATTCGTAGTACGATACTAACATAATGCTAGTAAAATTATGTATTGTGTAAGGAAATTTGTGTATTGGAAAATTTGTGTGAGAACTGTCAAAATTTCATTGTTTACTATTGCAATTTTTCTAAGATTTCAGACAATTTTTGCATTTTTAACTGCCTAATTGTCTTCTGGAATCATTCATTGGGTTCTTAAAATGTGCCTCAGTCGTGAAAAATGAGGAATAATTATGTAATAACAGAAAACAGAGGAAGCGTCATGTAAATTAGAAAAATTGACGATGCAACTCTTGGACATTTGCTGAAGAGAAGTAAGCAAGTCGGTAGCGCAGGCAGAAAACACGAGACCATCAACGCAAAGATTATGGGTTCAAGTCTCAGACACTCTCTTATTTTTTTTCCTTTTTTTTATTCCTTTTTTTTCTTTTTTTTTCTTAGTTTAATACCGAGACATATCACAAATAACACAAATAAACCGAACAAAATTTCTCTACAATCAAAATTATAGACAGGAAGCCATTTTATAAAATTGAAAATACACAACTTTGCCAATACACAACATTGCCAATACACAAAATTTACAACCATAGCGCTCGTGCAAAAATTACCAATCGTAGTGGTTGTAATTTTTTTTACTGTGTAGTTATAGTAATTTAACAGAATTTCAAAAGCAGTATTGCAACCTGACAGTGCATAATTTGTACCTAATATTCGTTAGTGATATGATATCTAATTTACGCAAATATATATATTTATCATTTATTGTTTGTTCATCAAAATTATCACCACAGAGCTTATAACTTCAGTTGTTTGATTTATACATTCCGAAGTAGATTAACAAACTCTCTTTGACACTGCATTGTAGTAATTTATCAAGTGAACAATTCAAATAATGTAAAATAAAGTTTCATTTCCCACAAATGTTGGATGAATTTTCAAGTGCACAAATAAACTTAGCCCTTTAAGGACTAATGGGTCACTGGTGATCTATTTTTTTTACATACGGCTGTCTAAAGTTCAGTTTTGCTTAAAAAAATCAGTAGAAGTTACTTGTCCCGAAAATGTTAGGCAGAATTTCAAATGTCCATCTTTTTCATCAACTGGCCGAAAAGCTCCTCTTTCACCGTTGTGTAGTATAGTTGGTGGAATGCCAGTTATTAAACGATCGTTTTTACTCTTCTCAAGATCACAAGATAGTATATCCGTATAGATCGAATAGAACTGCTCGACACTAGAACTACTCTAGAGGGAAGTGGGACACTTTTGAATTGGAGCACCTTTAGAATAAGAATTTTTTCTATTTTTAAAAATTTATAAAAATTCAGTTATATTATATATTATAAATATGAGGAAAAAGCCCTATTTTAAATCTTTCCCAATTTAAACTGAGCTAGGTTTTACAGGACAATCTGTCCTTCCGGTGAGTATCGGAATTTGTTGATCAAATCTTATGAATTAAACACACAATTTCACCAGAGCTTTCGACTTACTTATCGTGCCTTCCTCAGTGGTTATTGGTTGGTCTTTTCTTTAGGATTTTTGTCACTAATTTCTCTACTTTCTTATGCATCAGTTTTGAATTTGGTTAGGAGCTAATTTTCTACTTTCTTTTCTACACAGCAAACGGACTGATACCACAAGAAAAGACAAACCAAGAACCACTGAGAGAGACACGATAAGTGTCGAAAGCTCTGGTGAAATTGTGTGTTTGATTCATAGGATTTGATCAACAAATTCTGACGATCACCGGAAGGACAGATTGTCCTGAAAAACCTAGCTTAGTTACACCACCGTCGGCTATCCCTTTATACAACAAGCCCCAATTTAAAGGTGCCCCACTTCCCCCTAATTGTTATCCAAAGATTCAAGTTTAAATTCAAAATCCTCTCTTAAAAACAAGCGTTACCACATGATAATATTTTTTAAATTAAAACATATATATCAAGAAAAAACATGAGTTTAAATAAATTGGAAATGGTATAAGAAATTCCTTCTTACAAAGTATATCTGTATGAACATGAGTTTGTTGAAACGAAAAATTACCTTGAGTTTCATTGACAATTTTCCATTTGAAGATTTTTTTCCTTCTCCTTCAGAATATTTTCCATTGAGCTGAAAAGTTGGTGAATCAGCTCATTGAATTTCTTTTGAACATTATATGCACAAGGAAGATCAGAAATGTATTTTGTTACACTTCCATTTACTTATAAATATGCATTAGGAGAAACTAAAAGGAGATGATTGCGAATTACTTTGTTGCAGAATATATGATAAATGCTACTTCCCTCTCCAATTGATGCCACTGGAAAATTCGTATGCAGAAAATAAAACGAATTTCTATGACCACGCGAGCTTTTAGAGTGTTGGTCTTTATGTAGAGGCTAATTATTATTTTCAGTAATTTCAGAGCAATTAACAAAATTGAAACCATCAAGCCTGAACAGTTAAAATGGGTAATTATTTTATTACATTAGTATTTATATTAAAAAATACTTGTTAAATAATTTAGCAATGTGAATTTAAATTCTCCAATCACTGTGAAAATTACAAAATCTACTGTAGAGCATCTCTAATTTGGAAGCTTGAGGGGGTATGAATGATATTTCTCATTTCCCTCGGAGCTATATTTTTTCAAATAATAACGGAAATGATGCATTCTCCAACATTTTTTTTAATAAAAACTGCATTGGAAAGGAGTAGGAAAGGTGGCTAGCGTCTGAACTTTGCGGATTGCTCGAACTCGTGACTAGGACGCTATACCTGAAAAGCACTTACGCATCACTTACCATTTACCGGTTCATAATCGATTTATTGAACAGATTCAATAATTGAAAACATCGCTGAAAATAGCTTAGGAATAATATAATTGAATTTCGGATCAAAATTAGTTATCGATTATGAACCGGTTCAGTTTTATCGGAAATTCCAAGAACTTTCTATCGAGCCGAAACATGATATACCAATTAGTTGAGAAATACCTTCTCTAGAGCCTTTTTAAACTCTGCTCTTGAAAACCCGAGATTTCCGTATAAGGACGAAATGTCCACCTATAGACAACCTTTAAAACGTATCCAAAAATGAAAAATAAAAAAATAAAAATTTGGGAAAATGCGGTGTATGTTAAAGGTCCCAAGGTCAACTTATGGGGGAATGCCTTGAAAGTACCAAGTTTTATCTCTAACTGTTTGGCCTCTCAAGTTGTCAACAGTAGCTTGAGTTCGAGCAGTAAAAAAAAATTATTCAATATTTTTTGTTTGAATATTATTATAGAAACGAAATATTTCAATACAGAAATATCGATATAAATAAAGTATCTTTTTAAATATTTAAATATTAAACAAATTTAATATTAATAATTAATATTTTATGTCTATATATTTCTCAATCAAAATTTATAGGTATAAACCCGGTAAAGTATAAGAAATTTTATTTAATCATTATGAAATAATTATAGTAATTATGACATAAAATTCTCACATTAGAAAGCTTTATCCTTAGTTAGTGTCAAGTTAGTCAAGTCAAGTCATTTACCTAATTCGCTAAACTACCTACTAAACTAAGGTAGAGTAGAACATATTATGCTTGAAATTTGTTACGTGAAAATTGGCACACTGTATCTCATCAGAATAGCAAAAGAGCTTTAGAAGAGCTAAAGGGGATGATTTTGAAATATTGCGCGGTATTTCGTTGAGGCAGTTTATGGGGCGTTTTAAAGGCGGGTGTCGATACATATTGTATTTGTTTAGTATGGAATGAGTTACAGAGGTGTAATACACAACTCTTCAGCTGAAAAATCCTAGAATATATCGTTGAATGACGGAAAAAAAAGGGAAAAGCTTGAAAATGTTGAAGAGCGCACTCGAGTGTGAACATTTCCTTCAATGATTGCAATGGTTGAATTATTGCTCATAGCAGTGACAAGTTTTAGGAGTACACCTCCTTCCAACCCCTCCCACCCCACAAAGTACACAATTTATGCATTTCTCAGCCCCCCTTTTTCCATTCATATGTTTTTCAGGACAGAAAAAAAGTGACTTTCGCTCATTGAAAGAAGTTTTCTGAAGCATTTTAATGCCAACACACAGTTACACCTCTTATTATTGTGACATCATTCTGTCGTAACAACCAACCTCTTTGCTTCCTCTCTATCCCAATTCCAAACTCCTATGAATAGGGGGTGCGAAAAAGTGTCGTCAGTTTGTGTCGTTGCACATCCTCGTACAGGATGCATTTTTATGAAAATGCCAAGGGATTTGACTCAGGGAGGTGTTGTCTCGAAGGAAAGTGGCGAGGTTCATTGTTACATTTTTCCCCATATGTATCCACTGGAGTATTTGTGAAGGGAAAGGCGCTCCCACTTACCCACATGAGGATTGAATCAAGTCGAAAACGACAAGATTTTTCCATTTTGTCAGTGGGAACATGAATTCTTTAGTTGCAATTGAACAAGTCCTTTTTCTGACGAACAAATTGATGCTCTAGATTTTTTTATCTTTACTTTATACCCATCTCTTGCCATGAGAATGATACAAAAAGAAGTGACAAAATGACATAGATTTCGCAGGATGCTCAAAATTGTGCCTTAAAAGCTATGCTTTCAAAATTGATTTCGCATGAAAATTTGAAAAAAAAATCAAGAATACCATTTATGCGCGACTGACTTTTTAGTATCCCTGCTTTCGTAAGCTTTTCTTCAAGCGCTTAAGGATGATCTTAAGACCACGAGCCCACTTAAAGGTGATCTAAAAACCTTTGTTAAATTCCCTTTGTTAAAGAGTTTACGAAAAGTACGGTTGCAAAATCACCCCGGAGGGAGTGCAAAGTCTCCCGTATCTACGATAGTTCAATTAGTTCAGTTGACTAGTACTGATGTGGGAAATCTTTCTTCTAGCGGCCATTTTACAAATATCTTTCTACTTTTCATGTTTACTGGAGAAACGTGCAATGAGATAATTTTCAACAGAATCTAATTTTTAATTTTGAGATTTTCTTACTGTTTTATGAACGCGAAGAGGAAAAAAAATATTTCTTCGTGGCCTTATTTTTTCATCCATCTGAAAGTGTTAGGAAATTTCAAAATTCCAAATTAGATATAGGGTAAGGGCTCATAATTTTGGACAGGGTGCTTATTAGGGCGTTTCAACTAGGAAAAAAATGTTTTGGCACTATTCTCACGGTGCTGTATTTGATGAGACAAGAAAGTTTTTCTTCGACGACCATATATGATCAGACGCCGTTTAGAGGTGGCTGAACGACCGTCTCTGTAGTGTAAAATCCGGTAAAATCAGAAATTTGTTCTACAGAGAGGGTCGATCAGCCACCTCTAAACAGCGTCTGATCATATGGTCGTAGAAAAAAAACTTTCTTGTCTCATCAAATACAGCACCGTGAGAATAGTGCCAAAAAATTTTTTTCTTAGTTGAAACGCCCTAGTGCTTATAAGCATCAATGTACTGAGTTTGAAGTGCGATAATTTCAATACTAATTAACTTTTTTGTTACTCTCTTTTCTGAAGGGTTGTTTAAAAACTTGGCAAGGGTTTATTGTCTTTGTTTTTACTAAAATTATTCTTAATACATTTAAAAATGAATTGATATGTAGAGGTGAATTTGACTCGAATTTTGGACAACTTGGTTATTAATTTGGACAACTTGGCTGTATATTTGGACAGCTAATCCGCCTCAGGAAGATGCCCATTATTCTTTATTTTAAAGAAACTATCTTACCAAGTCCTCTTCCTCATGTAAGGGAAATGTAGAATGTCACAAAAAGCCCGGAAACTTTCCAAGTCATTCATTAAAGTGAGTTGACTTCGGTACTCCAAGTACGTGCGGATTAGCGCATTCCTTGACCCTTTCCGGAAGTCATTCAAGGCCTTTCCCACTACATCTCATTCGTAGAGATGACGCTCCTTTATTTCTCCAGGCATTTGTCCAACCTAGTCATCACGAAAGCTAAAACTTCACGAAATTTCCGGAGAAAAACACCTGTCCAAACCAAAATAAGAACCATCACCTCACTGGTGAATTTCTTAGAAAAATTTCCCATTTTTCACACGAAAAATATAATTCACAAGGCAAATATCACTTCAGGTCAAATGTACAAATCACCACTAACGTGAATCAACACAATATTCAATGAATATTCAATAATATTACTCAAAAAAGGCGAAGAAACATTGTTAGTACTTCACCACAGCTAAATAAGACTGAAGTAAACACGAAGTTCTGTCATATTTCTCGTAAGCAATTGCTCACACTGAATTTTCAACAAAACAATTTCAACTCAAATTATATTCAAAATTTAATGTATTTAGTATTAAAATCTTCCAAAAAGAACAAATATTTAGATAGAATTCATTATTCATCAAATATTGGAATAAAAATCCACAAATTTAATCAAGTTATTTTTATTGTCCAATTTTATCCTGAAAGTGTCCAAAATTATGAGCCTTACCCTATACTGTTAAAGATTACTTATCTTCTTTGCAACTCGAGATTACAACATCTTTGAATAATTTCTTAAGCAAAAAATCTAAAAACTTACAAAACTGCGTAAAACGGGTTCCAAACCAAAAGTTTATCTATATGTTACTTAGCTGGTGTCATTTCTTAAAGGGCAAAATTTTTGAGAAAATTTTCTATCAGTGTTTTTTTTAGAGCAAAGATCTATTGGATTTGAAAAATCCTTCCAATATTATTTGTTTCCTTTTTTCAAAATTCAACACTTTTGGTAAATGGGCTGAGACTGTACTCAGATCTTACAAGAGTCATTAGAAGTCTTAACTTTTCAATTTCTCATTACATTTTGAATAATCACTAAAATTTCACGCTATTAAGAGTTTAGAGAACTTCGTTAATTGGGGTAAATATCCAAACTTAAAACCGTGTAATGGTAAAAAAAACTGGATTTAGGATAACTAATAAATTTTTAAAAATTAATTACTATCAACAATAACTTACATTACTTGTCCATTTAAGACTTGCCCGATAAAATACTTTTAAAACTTGTCCACTGTCCGAAATGAATAAGATATTGGCATTGCGGAGTCTTTCTAAATTTTAACCTTCGAAAAAAAAAAAGTTTTGAAAGAAGCCATTATTAGTATAGTCAAACTCTAGTAGAAAGTTAGTTATATGGTTTGGAAAAATCAGGATGGCCCAGAATTGAAAGCCTTTAAGAACAGTTATATGTAGTTGAAGTTCTTGCAATGTTCACCAGAGAATTCGTTTCTTATTAAATTAAAATAATTGGAATTTTTGTCAAAGCTCTCAACCCTGTGGATCTATTTTAGTGAGCCAATTAGGACTGTTTTTGAATTTGAAAGTTCGTTTTATACCCACACTAAACTTTGTCACTTTAAAGTGTATTTGCGAATTTTTCATTAAATTTTGACACATTAGGGTAAAATGGGGTAATTTGGGACCACTTACAATGTGGGATATTTGAGATTCAAAAGAATGAAAATCTGTTTCAGTTCTTCTTAATCGTCTTTTTCTTTTATTTCGCGGTCATTGTTTTCTCTTTGCTCATCTGAAATAGTGACAAAATCTCGAGTGTCCCAATTTATAACTGGTTCCAAATTACCTCATTTTACCCTAATCTCTCTTTGTTTAACTTATTACTTTGTTAAGAAAAAAAGATAAAGTTAACACAGGGAAATAAAGTTAACTCATTGTATGATCTAACAAAGATCTATTAGCAAAGAGAAATCCAGTGAAATATAAAAATTAAAAAGAGTTAAAAAGCTTATCTAAAATTCGATGATAAATTACTAAATGTTCCTAAATGTTAAAGTGTCAAAATGTAAAGTAAACAAACGTAAGATAAAATTTCTAATTGAAAAACGGATCTAAATAAATTTTTTCTCAATTTATAGAGGTCCCTTAAAGATCTCTAGTCGCTATCTCATATTAAATGGACAAATAGCCAATAACTCTTTTTATGGTCCTTGATATCTCGAAGTCGATGGATTTCATTATAGCATTCTCTATGAAGTTTGAGCAATGAAACCACCCGAAAGTTTTTCAAATGCTTAAGAAACAAGACGACTTGAAAATTTTCTCCACTCTTGGCGAACGAAATGAAAAAAAAAGACGAAAACAGCCAGAATCAGAGACGAAATTGAAAAGTAAACGAAAGTGGATGGCAATTTAAAATTCTACATATAAACTGTAATCACTTGTCTGATGCAAGAGAATAAAGATGAATAGCACTTCCACCAGTGAAAGGACTCTGCAAAAGCCTGCAATTTCCAAGAACACCATTGATGTGAGTAAAATTTTCTCCGGTAATTTTCAACACCTCGCTAATCCTTCACATTCACTGTCAAGGAAGATGTGAAAATTTCTCTCTTTTTTTCTGACGTACCACCTTTCATCTTACCCTCAAACCCATAGAAGTACCATAGGAAGAAAACGGAGGAGAAAAATATCAATTCATCGATGAAAATCGATTTCCATTCATGGGTGAAAATATATGTGCATAATGCTCCCCGGAAGAAGGATAAAAAATAAACTTTCAATATATATTCGCACATCCTTTCAACATTGTGGCAAATATCGAGTAGAAAGTGGGGCTCTTGTGCGCCCCAAAGCATCATACATCCACCCGCCAAAAGCTCACCCTCGAGCCTCAAAGACGATACCCTTGCTATTTGTGTTCTGCAAAGATCTGCGCCAATTTCCCGCGAAATATTTTTCTAGCGAAATTGATTTCACATCTTTGGACTGGGTGTGTGTGCGTTGGAGTCGAGGAACTCCTTACCATTCAAAAATATACTCACTTTGACACTCAAATCAATCTGCTCTTGTTTATTTTTGGGCATAAACACTTCTCGTTATACCAAATAAATTAATATTAATAAATGGAGAATTTAAAGCTGTTGGTAAGGCTTTGATGAACTTTTGTTCTTTAATATTTCACATGTTTAAGGATTAGTTAATTTTTATAGACTCAATTTTATAATTCCATGCATTTCCGAGAAGGATTGTCTTATTACCTATTTATTGTCAATTGCTGCCCGACCTTTGCAAACTAAAGACGTGCTTAAGTGCTAATTTAATAAGTTTCTAAGATAGAAGTAGGTGAAAGCGCCCATGCTTTGGATGGTTACAAGCTTCATCATGACTAAATTTTTCCTATTTTTCTAAGTAAATGTGACTCCGCAACATATTTTAAAAACAGGACACTTCCCCTAGTTTTTCAAATAGAGGTAGGATGAGTGACATTTATTGAAAAACATAAGATAAATTTAGTTATTATGAAACTTGGGACCGTGCAAAGCATGGGCACTTTCCCCTTATACAATGGAATTTTTAATAAAAAATATTTACTAGTTCAAGATGTGGAGTTTATGCTTACTTTATGCTTATTCGCGTCCCGCCTGGCCGTGGTGTCGCATATAAGATTAATATTAATATGAAGAAAAGTCGGAGAGAAAGGTATAGTATTTAAAATTTCAAATGGAATATCACGTGTGTTAGAAAGAGTACACTCTAGTGGAGTAATACGATGAGTAAGATATTCGTATTATTTGCTTTCTGAATCGTATCACATGCAATTAGAGCAATATTCCATGCGTGCCGACTGTGATTCTGTCAGTTTTCGAGCGAAACGCGAGAGAGAGGCATAATAAAACACTTGCTATCTTTTTTTGCCATTCTCGCAGTTCAGAAAGTATTAATCTTAATATAATCTTATATGTGATATGGTCATGGTGCAAATGATTGAAACGTCTGATGACCATGTCACATATAAGATTAATATTAAGATTAATACTTTCTGAACTGCGAGAATGCCAAAAAAAGATAGCAAGTGTTTTATCGTACCTCTCTTTCGCGCTTTGTTCGAAAACTGACCGAATCACAGTTGGTACGCATGAAAAATTGCTCGAGTTGCCTGTAATACGATTCAGAAAGCAATTAATACGAACAGTAATATCTTACTCATCGTATTACTTCACTAGAGTGTACTCTTTCTAACACACGTGATATTTCATTTGAATTTTGAATATTATATACCTCTCTCTCCGGCTTTTCTTAATATTAATATTAATCTTATACGTGACACCGCGGTGAAGGGACATATTTCTCATACACATTATAAATTTAATAAAAAATTATAAACTGAATAATGTAGAAAATTGCAATAAAAGCCCGATATATGAAAATAAATAATTAGTAACATTAATCACTTTTTTGAATTGTATCATAATTCTCGATTACTCCTTACTTTTTGACACATAAAATTTTTGTACAACTTTTAATTAGGAATTGTATAAAATGGGTAGGACTAGTGATTCCAAATAACCGAGTTTTTGGGATAGACGGTTAAGCAGTTTTGAATGGTTCTGAAACCGGTTTACCGGTTTAAAACCGGTTTCAGGTTTAGGATTAGATTATGGGATTAAGAGCAATTTTCAGAAACTAAACTTTGATGTAATATTTAACACATAAATATATTCTAGACTTTTTTTTTAAATTTTATTGCTTTATTTTGTTTTTAAAATAATATTTTAAAATAGTTCAGAAAATTTTAGAGTACAGTAAAATTACTGGAAGTTTTTCCAATAATATAATACCGTGGAGAAGTTAATACAATGTAGGGGAAAGTACTCTCCCTTCGAACGTTCATGCCTTCGAATAATGTGAATTTTCTTTTAGTTTTCCTAGAGACTGACACACGATTATCACATAATCATCAATAATGGATGATAAGCTATTTAATAAAAATAGGTAAATCTCTTAGGAAAAATAAAAGAAAATTCATATTATGCGAAGGCATGAACGTTCGAAGGGAGAGTACTTTCCCCTAAATTGCCGTAAAAATATTTATTTTTTTGTACAATTTATTTTTCTTAGAATAAATCGATTATAAAAGTTGTAATTTTTGAAAATCTTTAATGAAGACATTCCTAAAAATTTTATTCTTAGTTCTTGGCAATTCAAAAAAAAAATTATAGAGAATGTTCTGACGAACAAACCGAAAGGCTTTTCTTTCCTCTTTATTTTCAAAATCCTGACTAGTTTAATCCTGTTAAACTTAAGTTTAACAAAATTTAATTTGGAGGCAAAAAGGTCTTAAAAAGATTTAGGATTAATATCTAACCCTGTTAACTTTATTAACTTAGATTTTTCTTAGTGTAATATTAAGTCAAACCAGAGACACATGAGAATATCAAGCAAATCCGACAAAAAAATACCTACAACTCTCGTCATATTTTCACGGAACAATAAAATCGTGTCTAACATTGATGCGAATTTTGATCGCTTCCGGTTATATTGGGAGTTCCTTTGCAGCTTTGGAAAACTTCTATCTCTACCCCACATTCTCTCATTCCTCCAGTGCCATTTTATCTGAGAAATTTTAGAAAATCTTCACCCAATTTCCATACAAAGCCCATCAGAGCTAGGGATGAGGGTGGGATATTGATGGCAGGAAGATGTTGGGGGAGGAAAACGATGCGGAAATAATGAAGGCAATGGAGTCTCTTTGGTACAATATAGAGTCTGGAAGTGTCTCATGTGCCTACCTGACTTTTGGGGGTAACTCTATTATTTTTATGGCCTCCATTGGGGCGCCATTTTCCACCCACTCAAGTGATTTCGATTTGAGTGTTTTTTACCGATGACGGCGTTCAGTTTTTTTTTCACTCCTGAAGAGACTGGTATATAGCGGAAAAAAGCCCAGAACAACGAACCAAACGCGGGCAATTTCCCATTCAATATCTGTTTGTCTGATGTGGCAAAGAGGGTGAAAGCCGAAGGAGTAAGTTATGGTGGTAAACGTGTATGAGGAAAATCCTCAATGGTCCTTTTTTCCGCGCCAAATGCGAGGGATGCCTTTTTATTAGGTCTCTTCTACTTGGGCAGGCTAGAGGATTCTGGGGAGAAAAAGGATGCAAAACTATTGAAAATTGGTGATTGTGGTACGAAATGGTGACCATTGTTCCAGCCGATAAATAAAACACTCAAATGTCTCCATTGGCTTCCTATGGGCATCAGACAGACGAATGCCTAGCCACTTTTAGACAAAAGCTGACAAAATTGGCGACTCGGCGAGATGCCATTCATGTCTCTATAACACTGATATCCATGAGTAGTGAGTTGTGAAAATTCAATAGGAGGATACACATCTGTGGCTCCCTTTTTCGACTATTTTTATAGACGACGACTCTAGAACTAGAAATAAAAGAGCACTTTGAGAAAAAAAAGGGTTTCAATTTCCACCACTGACTCCAATTCCAATCCATTGAATCATTCCTAATCTATCTTCACATTCGATGGATCAAATAATTTTCCACTCAAATGCTTTGAGATCCATGAAAATTCTGAAATGAACTAATTTTCTATCAATGATGGAAGGAATTTTCTCTACTTCTCCTTCATATTGAAGCTTAGGGTTTCATTTTTTGAATGTCCAACAACCCAGAAACAAAAGGTTGATTGGAGGTTAAGTATATCAAATCACCAATTTTCTGACGCATAGTGAAAGCTTAATAAATTATATGAAGTTAGTCAAAATGGATCATAGGTATTACATTTTGACGTCTATATATTGTAGGTGCAAAGTCACGAAAATCTTTAAAAATAAGCTTCAATCAATAGTTTTCATGGTAAATTTCCACCTTTTCAGATAAGGAATTCTATGATCTGAAATGAAGAATTAGTTTTCATAAGGAAAACCGATGGAACAGACATTCTTGCTCAATATCCAAATGGGAATATTCTTACAACACACTGGGGTTCTTTTTCCCACATTTTTTCACCTTCCTCTGTTCCATTTTTTCCCCATTTACGTGGAAATTGAAACTCACAATTAAATTAAATTGCCTCAATATTTGCCATTTCCTCTCTATACCTTTGCCCCACTCTCGGAAAGTCCTTTTTTCAACAAAATACCAAAATTAACCCAAAAATGTAAGAGGATGGTAAAAAAAAATTATTCATGAAAACACATTCAACAGATGTCCAACAATTTAGCATTTTATAATTCAGGGACAATGTGACCTGAGGTGTGGGAGGATTTTTGCATTCAGCCGTGGTTGCACGTATCTGGAGACCATCCCTCAGAGTGGGTTGGAATGTTACGTCATAATAAATGGGTCTCCATTCTCTTGGTAGAAAGACGATTTATTTTTCCGTTTATATTTGAATACACGAGGTGGAGCTGAGAAGACAGCACCACAATAAATTCTGAAAGAAGAAGATAGTCTAGTCACTAGACTCCGGAGTCCCGAGTGAAATTTAAGCAAATTTTAAGTATCAAATTACGAAATGAAAATGAGCATTACTGTACGTGAAATTTTTGTGTGACATAGAACTCCTTGATGAATCCATTCATCATTTATGTTCCTGTATTAAAAAAAATATATTTATTTTGATCCTTTATCAGGTCCTGTACTTAAACTTTCTAAAACACAATAGACTCTGACTTCTGAAAAGGATCGTTCACATAATTTATTAAGTGATGCTTTTTGAACTCTTTTAATACGCAATCTCTTGATACTTTCACGGTCAGATCACTTGAAGAGGGCGTGGCTTAAAATTATGCGTCAACTATACAGAACGTCAAATAATGTAATTTTGGTAAGGGAGACCGGGGAAGTTTGGGACACGGGTAGTGTGGGACGAGGCGATTTATTCATTGAAAGGGACAGATAATCCTAACCGGCTTATGTAGGTGAGATTCTTAACGTGAGCTAACTCGGAGTGCATGCAAATTCGATTTGGAGCTGAAGGTGGGAGACGCCATTCAGTTATCTTGAATAGAATTCGTGAAATTATACAAATTTTGTATTTAAACCAAAATATCAAGGATTTGGATGAACTGACAGAAAAGTGTTATATGGGTGAAATGTAGACCAGAATGTTCTCTATAATTTTCCTATAGAACATGATCTCATCGATTACTCAGAAGCCAAGATAAGCGAGGTTTTTTTGTTTCTTAACTCGTTTTTCATCCAGAGTGCCCCAAGTAGTCATTTGTTGAACTTCAACTATATCAAAGAATTGTTGTATTTTGCGGGACTTTCCATTTAAACCCCTATTTTAAGTGTCTTGGTGGAGTAGAGGCAGTCAAATTGACATCTGAGTGATTTCAAAGCGTTATTATTGGAAAAATCAATTTTTTCACACTTAAACGGCAAAATCGGAGTGATAGCGTAGTCTGAGCGGAAAATGATGTCTGGACGAAATGTAGAGACAAATGTGCTCTACAATTATGTTGAAGTAATCATCAAAATCGGTTCAGCGACAGTCGAGATAATTGAGGTTATGTGATATTGAAATTGGTTTTTCGACTGTGGCGCCCCTGGTGTTGGTCCCACGAAGTTCAAATATTCTAGAAAGTTGTAGCATTTGGTGAGATCTTTCGTTTAAGCCCTCATTCATCAAAATCGGTCACATAGAACCGGAGATATGATTTTTTGAATTTTGTGAACTTTGACCCCTCATATCTCCGGTTTTATTGAAACCACAGCGCACATACGCACCATTTTGGAAACGTCCTAGACTGGACTACAACATACATCATTGACTTGCACAATGCCGTTTTTGAGAAAAGTGACTTTGAATTTCGATGAATTTTGACGCTATCACAGCGCCACCTGTGGTGACTTTTTGAACTTCCATCTGAAAGTGCTCATTGAGACGAAACCAAAAAGGTAAAATTTAGGTCGCTATGTTAGTTAGAACCGGAGATAGAGGCCGGTCAATGTTCGAACTTTGACCCCTTATAGCTCGGGTCAGGGGTTATGGATCGACTTAAGGTTTTTTTTGTTTGATACACCGAGAAAAATTTGGATGGTATTTTCTACAAATCGTGTCTTTAAATTCTACTGCCTCAAAAGATAGTAGAAAATACCATCCTCCATAGATACTTTCCTTTAGAATCTACCATCTTGACATTTTAAAATTTACTATCCTATGGATAGTAAATTCTAACAGCCGGATGGTAAAATCTACTATCCTCCTTTAGATTTTACATTGATCTCTCTTAGATTCTAATATCCGGGAAGTAAATTTTACTGGCCGCATATTTGATGTTAAAATTTAACTGGAAGACAGTAAATTTTAACGGAGGATAGTAATTTCGATTGAAATTACTATCCAAGCCAGTTAAATTTGCCATCCTGCTGTTAGAATGTCATTTTGGAATATCGTGTGTGCCGATGCAACAGTTCCCGATATGCTTTGAATACATTATAGCAATTCGTGGCGCAGCTGGAAGATGCTGGACTGTCATCACAAAGGTCGCGTGTTCAAATCTCGGCTGAGTCGTCAATGTTGGAAAAAGATTTTCACGCATCAAAATGGCTTGAAATACAGAGAATGTCATCCAGGAAGGGCCTCAAGCCCTCAAATAATGGCCAAAAATCAATGAAAATAAGGAAAAATAAATTTTTCCGACATTTTTCATTCTAATATCCGGTTAGTAAAATTTACTATCCTGCCAGTAAAATTTACCATCCGGATAGTAAAATCTAATATCCGGGGATATTAGAATTTACCATCCGGCTATTAGAATTTACTATCCATGCAATAGATTCTACAATTTTTGACAGTCCAATTTAATATCGCGTTTGCTGGGTGACTTTTTTACTATCCGGCCATTAGAATTTTGTATGGAGGATGGTAAATTTTACCATCCACATTTTTCTCGGTGTAGGTATAATCAACGGCTACAACATACTAAATTTTCAGCCCGATGCACAATGGAATTTTTGAGTTATTTAACTTATTAGATTTAAAAATTTTCTTTTTAATAATAGCGCACCTAGCGGTGGTTTTATGAACTTGCGATGTTAGAAGGGGAAGTGGCATTTCACGAGAGCTTTCCAAAAAGCCCTCACTTTTTAAATTTTGACAATTAGAACCGGAGTTATGACCATTTTAAGAAATTTTTTTTGGACCCTTATAGCTCGGGTCAGGGGGGTCGGGGGACCTTAAGTTTGGTATTGATGGAAAGCTCTAAGGCCCAGCTATAACATACTAAAATTTGAGTCCGCTGAATGCCATAGGGGCGGAGCTATTGAGAAAACAAAAAAAGGGGGGTCTTCAAAATGGCGGAAGGGGGGGTGGGGGGTGGGGGGTCAATGCACCAAGTTGCAATTTTCACCCGATATATAACCTTTGCCGAAAACCGCAAGTCGATATCTTTTTTAGTTTAGGAGCTATTAAGCTCCAAAGAGCGGCCGGCCGGCCGGCCGGGAACGTAAAATAGCCACATATATATTCGTGATCAGGAAGTGGCGAAACACATTTTGGCCAAGTTTGAGGTCGATCGGACGACATGAAATTTTGTTAGGATTATAGTAGGTGAGATTGTTAAGAATCTCACCTAATAAATGGGATTTAACCACTGCTCAATCGTAGGCAACATTAAGATGTACATTGACTAAAAGAATAGATATTGTCAGATTTATTATTTGTGGAGCTCAGAGGCAAAATGACACATATCCTATGGCTAAAGCATAGGATATGTGTCATTTTGCCTCTGAGCTCCACATTTAAATTCTATGAACAGTTTTTTTTAGAAATCGATAAAAAGAGTACATTTTTGATGTCCCAATTTTCCTCTTTGTATTTTATATCAGCTACAGTGCCCGTTTTCTAATCCGGATCGCCGTAATCCGGACAAGTTCTCGACGGTTACGTTTAAAATCATTTTGAGGTTATGTATGCATGCGTGTTCAGCAATGAAAAATGAACTATACTGTGATATTTTTGTTTAATAAATGAAGTATAATAGAATAGACTCCTCCAATTATGTATTTTTACTCTTCTTTAAAAGTTTTATTGTAATTCTACAAATAAATCTTGTATTCATTTTCGAGACGTTGAATAGATTAAAAAAAATCCATCCGGATTACGAAGCGGACATCTGTCATTTTGTCTCCCAATCATCCGGATTATAAAGCGGGCACTGTATAAACAAAACTTTTTTTTATCTCATTCATTAGCTGTCAATGTAATCTGGGAACGTATTTTTATAAAAGTTTCAGAGATTATACACTCTTGTTTTTTACTTAAAGGTTTTAAGTATCAAAACTACACGCGGGGATGTTTAGGACACCTGAAAGGGGATGAATGGGACGTTGATTTTCGACAAGAATCGTTACTGATCGTTACTGTCAAAATAGAGAGTAATTCCCAATTTCTACTGGAAATCTCCCTCTTCTGCAAACTGAAACAGTTGAGCAGTTGTCTACAGAGACAATTAAACATTCAATGTCTTAGGAACCAATAATTTCTTCTCCTGAAGATATTCGACCTTTGTCTAATCCTGTTAAAAACTATTTTTTTGAAAACTTCTCGAGCAATACCCTCTACAATTCTAATAAGTTCTCCAGAACAGGCAAGGCGAGAGCTTATTCAGAGAAACCAGTATAAACAGGTACCATGAAGTTGTCGAAAAATCAAACAGAAATCCGCCAATAAGTTCAAAACTAAAAGTGTCAAGATAGTCTATTCGCCTGAGGAATTTGTTGATAATAATTCTAATAGAGCAAGGGTGCCAAATTTCGGCATAGTTGCATGCAAGCGCCAAAGTCTCAAGTTTGAAATGTAATATCTTTAATAGACATCGATTTTTTTATTCCTTTTACTTTAAGAGTGTTGCTTAGAACTTTGAAGACAGGTTAACGTCTTTATTTACTTTAAAATCGTTCTCAATACATTTAAAAAATGTATAAAAATGTAGACATAGCTCTTGTGCCTTATTTCGGCCACCTTCATTCTCATAGTTCTTGCCCTTCGGGAATTCTTACCATGTCTTTTTCACGTCATCTCGTTTGTCAAAGCTGCATTTTTGTCATTATTTTGCATTGTATAATCTCTAGAGTATGTAAAAAATAAAAAATCATGGAAATTCGAGGAACAAAAAAGGTGGCCGGAATTGCAAGCTGGCCGGAATTTGGCACACTTACCCTATTTAAAATAAGAAAACAAAGAAGCTAAGAAATGACTTTACTATACAAATAAAATTGATATTGATTTATAAAAATAAAATAAATGATTAAACATTTTTATTTTAATCTAGTATTTCAAATTAATTATCATGCTTCAATAATGTAAATTTTTTGAGAAAAAAATGCGTTCCAAGCATCCCCTTTTGCGTCCCATACTGCCCCAAATCT
The DNA here is from genome assembly GCF_024763615.1 of Phlebotomus papatasi. Classification (NCBI taxonomy): domain Eukaryota; kingdom Metazoa; phylum Arthropoda; class Insecta; order Diptera; family Psychodidae; genus Phlebotomus; species Phlebotomus papatasi. The sequence goes on from NC_077222.1 coordinate 67,183,499, forward strand.
GGGAGGTTTGGGACAAAGCGTCAAGTTAAAAGTTTTATCTTCTCCCAGAAAATGCAGTTGTTTTCCAAGTTCTATCGAGTACTTTTTATAAAGTCAACACCCATAAGTATCCTACATAAAATTGTAATACATTATCATGATTTTTCGGAATACTATCTCAAAGTCAAAACATGAAAAACTGTCCCAAACTTCCCGGTCTCTCCTACTATTGAAATATTATTATTATTTAGTCATTTTGATGTAGGAAAAAGTGGGGCACTTATGAAAGTGGGACACCTTTGAAATTGAGATTTTTATCCTATGTTTAAGTGGAATTGAGCCATATCATAATGTAATTTAGCTTCTCAATTTGTTTGTGCAGTTAAATTAAATAACGATAATGCTCAATTTTATTTAAAAATAGGTGAAAAATCCCAATTTCAAAGGTGCCCCACCTCCCCCTATCGGGCTTTTATTGCCATGTTGTACATTGTTCAGTTTACGATTTTTTATTCGATTTACAATGTAAGGTAAAATGCCCTCACTCGACCGGATTTCTCGACTCAGAGCTCACACTGCTCAAGAGCTAGACGCCAAAAATTCTCTTTCCAATTGCACCACGGATCTCCTATATTATTGAAAAATATAAGTGAAGTTCAACTTTTGTATAATGATCCTTGCGAAAGTATTCCAAGTCGTACTTTATTATTCTCAGTGTAAAATTCATAGAAGAATTATTACTCTGGGTCACGTCAGTTCCATGCAGAACTTCGGTGCATTCGCGAAAAATAGCACTGACCACATAAGTTGACTTTCTACATAGAAATCACAAGGGAATTTCTCGAGCATTAGCGAATATTGTGACAGTGCGATGAGTGATAGATTAATATTGAAAAGCTCGTCCCGCGCTACCAGAAGCTTTACATAATATCCTGTGTGATATACAATGTCTCTCCTCATCATATATAAATATGATTTATGGGGTATAAATTGACGTTTTGCTCATTGGAATTACTGAGCATTTTCTGTCGAATGGCTTTTAGCATTGCTCGAAAGCTCCCATCTACTCAAAAGCTCTTTTGGAATTCCCCATTCACTCACAGTTAAAATGATGAAAATCTGCACAATTTTCAGCATAATATTAATATCCGCTCAACTAGGCTTCAAATTTCCACAATTTTCCATGCTCAGAATGAATTTTCCAGAAACTTCTATCGTGAGATTTTAATTACAAACTCTCTTGATTTAATAAACATTTCCCTAAAAGAAAACGAGAATTATTAAAAGTGGAAAATTTCCTATCAGACAAAAAAACAACTTTGCAGTTTTCATGTGTGGAATTGTGTGTGAAAATATGCCTCAAATTGTTAAGAGGGTGTAATGATTCGTAAGATGAAAGGATCAGAGAATGTGCATATTCCCTGTGACAATACATAAGGGAAAGATCAATGAGGGAGTATGAGTGGTATCGGTGATAAGGAGCAAACTATAGGAGGGTAAAGAGCTCAATTGAAGCATGAATGTCGAGAGAACACTTGGATTAATTGCGGAAGTTCTTAACTTCCTGCATTTAATCACGTTGCTAAGGGAAAAGTCGTCAAAGGTGGTAAGTTTTCCGGTATAGCAAATGATGACGAAAGAAAATTGATTTGAGTGGAATGTGACCCCTTTGCAATTATCCAGGGTGATGCTGTGGAAAACACTTCTCAGTGCTCGTTTGAAGTGCAATGCACCATGAGAAAATAACTTCCCCGAAAATTCTTCCCATGGTTCATCAATTCAATTAACCTTTGCACTGTTAGAAACAGTAGAACATGTGTGAAAGTTATACACAATATATAAAAATTACTGTATAAAACTATTAGTCAATATTGTTGAGATTCCGAGGAAGGGTCGAACTTTCCAAGTCAAAATTCCATCCAATACCTCAAAAGGCCCGAGGGTCAGATGGGCTACTTTACAGGTGGATATCCGAGGAATCCATTAGAATCTTCAGTACCGCAGTCATTCACGACTTTCTCTCTCCCGCGTCTCTTGGGGCCGCCTGTTCCTTCTGTGCATCTTATGGTTTGGGCGTATCTTCAGATAGGCCACTTTAGAAGCCGGTGGATGGGGAGGTTTCACTACAAGATCACCCTCTGTCCAGAAGTAAAACTCCAAGTATACTGTCTCAAGCTCTTGAGTGAAATATTTCATTCACACTAGTTATCAATGTATATGTGTTGCTTGCAAGAATTATAAGCCTTAAGGCGATAATGCCCTAGATACACTAGAGTTTAGCCGGGAAATGGCTTAACGTTATGGATTTTTATTATTATATATAATATGGACAATATTTTGAATAAAAAAATATTTTCAAATTTTCTTTAATAAAAAATTTAAATTTTCACGAAAAAACAGCGAGAACTTTTTTGTACACCCATTTGAATGAGTTCAACTATCGATTGGGTTAACAATTGTCAAATGAACTATATGCTCTATACAATTTTCTAAAACATTTTCATTATATAATGTATTTAATTTTGAATGCAATGATATAAATTAGTGACAAATAATTCATAATTTATGTGTCTAATATGCGGTTTTAGAGAACAAAAATTAGGGTTAAAGAGTAAAAACGGTTTGATATGAGCTTTAGCCCAATTCTCGAATATCTCGGAATTCTAAATTACAACCATTTTTAATGATTTTTCGAAACCTAGTGTACCATTTACATTTACCCTTAATATCTAATCCTAAATCAAAATGTTTACAAAAATCTCGACTGATCAGAAATTAGAGAAGTCTAGCCATAAGGCTAACATAAGGCCATATGAATTGATTCTGGATAATTCTCGAGAACATTTATTTTTCCCGATATATGTGATCTTCAGGATTATGTAAAAGAAATTTATGTTAACAACCTCTAATGAACTCCTCTCTAACCCCTTATATCTTAAACTCTAATGTATGAAAATTTCGATTGATTTCTTTACCGCTAAATTCTAAGGGCTAAATATTCTCGAAGATCAGCTTAGTTTATTTGGGGCTTCCTAAAATATTTCAATTTTATATCTTTGTCGGAAAAGGTACACTCTTGTCAATTCAAATGGAACTTTCTTTCTTTCTTTAAAGTGTCTTTAATTCAAATTTTCATAAGCTACAATTTTCCAAATATTGTATTTTATTATTATGGTTACATTTTCGTTCATATGGTTTAAGTGGCTCTTACATTTTTTTTAGTTTTGCTCTTTTTTATAATTTTATTTGATCTTCTTCTTAATTTAAAGGTTTATAGATATAAGTTTTTAAAATGGGCATTAAAATGACTATTAATCAATTAATTTCTTTTCTTAATTAACGGTTGTCACATCCTGGCCTTGTCTCTTGATTCAGTGGATATTTCCCATAACTTTAAATTAATTCTAATATGTTTGTAAAAATCTTTGTTGATTTCTATAGCTTATACAACCTCTGTGAAGGATTTTTCCATCGTTTTGCTCTGGAGGTTGGTCAAGAGCACTAAGACGGCGATGGCCGCAAGGGGTGGGGGTAGAGAATTGTCTGAATACAGATGAATAATAAATACAAATATAAAATACAAAATATCTCTTTATATTTTTATTGAGAGCAGATTTAGAATGTTTTATAAGCCGTACTCACTATGGCGCTGTTATCTTGTAATATCGTTATCTCGTTATCTCGTTATGTTCTCGTAATGTATTTTATAAATGAAAAATTATAACAAGATAACAGATTACGGAGATTACGAGATAACAACGCCATAGTGAGTACGGCTATAATTTTTTTTTAATATAATAAAGCGGTCTTCAGACTAGAGGTTTAGCCAGGTTCCCGAAAGTCTCAAAATCTATAATAGCGAGCAATTTCATTACTTTTTGAGAACATAGTAGGATATTTATGTTTAGAAATCCGATCTTAAGTTAATTTTCTTCTAAAAAATCGTGATTGATAAGAAGTTAGAGCAGTTAAGCCATATAGCTAAGTATTAGGTCTGGAACCCGTATAAAGACAATTTCTGAGTAAACAGAATTTCTTTTAGGTTTTGTTATTTTAAGGTTATTTTACACACCTTAACTTCTTGTCAAATTGAGACAATTATTGTTATTTTAAAATAATTTTATTGTATACTCTGATTATTAAAAAGCTTTCAATATGTGAAGCTTCAAATAGACTCAGGATGATCTTCGAGAATATTTGACAATAATGATGAATCGGATAAAAGAAATTTATGTAAAAGACTTCTAAACCATGATCCTAAGCCCCCAGTGTGTATTATTTTGGGCTGATTATTTACAGTGAAATTTTATGGGTTAAATATTTTTGAGGATTAGTTTGAGTCTATTTAGGGCTTAAATTTTATACGTGTTATACCTTGTAAAAACGAGAAAACACTAATTTATTTTGGTGTGGTATTTATATGGAAAACCAAGCTCACATGAAATGAGATTCTTCTTGTGTAACTTTCCCCATATTATTTATTGATCATCACCGAGACAAAAGACATGAGAGACAATCGAGTTGAATACTCTGGTGAATTCTATGCAAATGACGTCAACTTGCATGTAATCTAGTGCAAAAGTTTTTCCATTAAGACACTCTCTATGAACGATTTCATCGCGCGGAGGTGATGAGAAAAAGACCCCGTTCGACCCCAAAAACTTTTCCTAACACGCGCGAAAGTTGATGCGGAAAAGTGTCACTATCACCCCTATCACCAATGTCCTCAGAGGGTGCTTTCCGACTAGTTAAGTTCTGCAAGATTTCAGCAGTCGAAATGGCTGCTGGAGATGAAACAGCTCTTCAAGGCTAGAGAGCCTGGAGGAAATGGGAATTTTCACCCCTTCAAATGCAATATCCTGGTGGTCTTGTGCTCTGGTGTTTTTTTTTCGGTTTCATGACCGGATGCAGACAGGAAGATGATTTTTATGACAGAAATCCATTTGCACCATCAAAAGGAGAGTTAATTTGAAGGCAAAGGAAAGTCATCAGAGCTAGAGATTTAAATTAAATCCTCGCACCCTTTTTCTCTGTTTCTTTTTCTTCTCTAAATAGAATATCTCGTTTATGAACAGTGCAGTAAATATTTTTCCATCTTTTCAGACCAATGCAAATTCGTTTCGTAATTTAGCACAATATAAACAATTGAATGCATGGAGGAAGTATGTCATAATCCTAAATTGAAAATTCTTCGATGTATTTTTCTCCTGAAAGCCATTCCATAATCGATTTGGATGATGGACTGAGGTATAACGGGCTGAAAGGTGGGCCTGGAAATAAAAATACATACATTTCTAGCGAAAACAAAAATATTAAAAGAAGAGCAAATAATATTTGTTTCCGCTGAATAATTCATAGAAAATGGGAAAGGATACAACTTTATACAATGTTTGGGAGCTTGAGGAAGAGCATCTGTATCGAGTGGTAGGAAAATATATAAATTGTCTTATAGCCAGGGTAATCTTTTATGCATAGAGTCCTGAGGAGTTCCGAAACATAACCACCCCACTATGAATTTCTATGTTTGTTTCCAGTAGCATAACCAAGCCGATTGAAATTTTATTTGAATCATAAAATCGCCTTCTACCGACCATCCAAAAATAAATGCCATACAGTTTATAGACTGTGATTTTTTCATAATCACAGCTAATGTAATGAAGCTATTTAGTCAATCACTTTTGATATTGCCCATCTTTATTTACTAAGTATAAGTTTTGAATACTTCTGAATATAGAAATTATCAATCCGTTGAGTCGACTGTAGATACGATGCTATACAATCCAACTCAAAAATGTGATATTTTGACATTTATGACACTCATTTATGACATTAATTCCGACATTTTTGATCCAAGTTTGGAGGTTTCATAGAAATAGAGGATTTGTATTGGTGGATTCGATCGTCAACTGGGAAAACAAATGTCGAATCGTCCGCTCGTCAGTAGGCTTTTCTCTTGTACAAAAATTTGTTTAGATTTAGAAATCATTTTTAAATCAAATTTTCTATGTTTATTTTGTCCTCAACTTTTTTTTAAATTTAAATGCTCATATAGTTAAAAGAATATCTAATTGTAATAATAATTAGAATATTACTAATACATAAATAAGTATTCTAAATAAAAATACTAAATAGAGTAAAAATTAAATTGTTGGTTGGGAATCACTTGTTTTGATTGTTGATCTCTGTGCACAATCACAAAATTTCTTGGGATTACGTACCAAGCGAGCAGAAGTCTGTTCAACCCCTTTCAGAATAAATTAATTCTCCATGGAAAACATGGGCTGCTGGTTCAATTGTACGCATGATACGTTTCTCAAGGTTCGTAGTGAGTCGAAAACGAGTTGAAGTGCACATGGCAATTGGTTGAGATCAGTGGCAAAGACAATCTGAGCCAGTGCTTCCAGCTCAGTTGGTTGAGCATTTGCCTAGATAGCGAAAAGATCCAGTTCAAGCCTGGGTGGAGGCAGGATTTTTTTCCTGTCTCTATTTGGGTTAAATTGTGGGTTAGGAATCACTTGTTCTGATTGTCGCTCTCTGTGCAGAAACACAAAAGGAACTCAAAGGGCAAAGTGCTAGAGCACTTGCTCTATGATGCAAGTGTCCCGAATTCGAATCCCTTTAGGTCACCAGGAATTTTTCTGGCGTTAAAGGGGTTCGTATTTTGAATTGCATCCAGTGAGATTCACTGCACTTGATTCCATGGGGCATGGGACTGACAACCCCATCCCTGTATAAGAAAAAATAATAGTGGATGTCCTGAACTCCCCTTGTGGGAGGGCCTAGTTCCTCTATGGAACGTTGGGCCACCATTATTGTTATTACTATTTTCACTTGTTCTTATTGTCGCTCTCTGTGCACAAACACAAAATTTCTTGGGATTACGTATCAAGCGAACACAAGTCTGTTCAACCGGTTCAACCACTTTCACAATTATACTAAATAATGTTTTCAGGCTTATATATTGAACTAAATATTGAGCATATTTCCCAGCATGCCAATGTGTAGTGCTTTTCCCTTATCTCAACGAATTGATTTTTGAGAATTTTAATCAGACCTTTAGAACCGGCAAGGAACATTCTAGAACCCACGAGAAACATAGAAGTAACTCATATATTATCTAAGTGATTCGAGCTTTTGGAGCTCGTGGTTTCCCAAAAAGAAATCTTTAAGTTTCCAAATATTCTCTTATGAATTCCTTATATTCTCTATCTATGTACTCTATTGCTTTCTAAGAATCTCCAGTAAGTTCTTATGGATTTTGAAGAGTTCATGTGGTTTTCGCAATGGATTTACAGAAGTTTTAGATAATGGTACTCAGATTTCTAGCTAACAACAAGTTCCTCCCAATGAATTGCCCCTTGTTGATTCTCTTGTTCATTCAATTTGGTTTATAACCCGGAGATTCGGTTAAAGAATCACAAATCCCATAAGCTAAACGGAGCTCATAACTATCGTTTTTTTTCTTATTCTATTCCCCAGTAAAAGTGCCAAAGAGAACCCACCCCGAAAGACAATTTATTTGGCGAAACCATAGCTGAGTTTTCCCTGTCCTCCCCTGAGACCATAGATCTCTTTTCTCCCCCAGAGGAACTTCTATCAGCTTCGGTTGGTCCAACAAAAAAAATCCATTAGAGAAATTTTGCAATTTTCCCGCCAAATAAGAGAAAATACTCTTCCAAATTATTCTACTGTAATAAACTTTTTTGTCATCCAGCTCAAATGAAATGTGATTGATCCGTATCTCTGTGGCAGTCCCCGAGTGTTGATTCAACCACCCACACCCAGTAAATTTCATAGGGAAGAGGGGTGTGACGAAAAAATCAACAGTGGGCGTGCGTGTGTACATAATAAAAGTCATAAATATTTTCAATTGGAATTGTGAAAATCTGAAATGTGAGCACAAGCCTGAAAATAAACAACCAAATTATTCACCCCATGATGGTGATAAATCGCCAATGGCACTTCTTGGTCTCCCTATCATCTCACACAATACCCCAACCACTCCCGCGCAAAAAAAAAACAGTCTCGCAGACACTACTCCCCAAAATCGTATAAATAAAATATAAAATCAACCCCCTAATCGCACGAAGAGGAAACAAATTCCAATTTATGTATCTTTAAATGTATACTTTTTAAAAAATGATGCACATAATATAAAATCATCCCAATACCCATATATCCTGACATAATGTCCTAGACAATGCCACACCCTTCCGTAGCTGAATTGAACCCCATTTGTACCAATATTTCTTCGCCAAAGTGGCTTCGAGGGATGGATTCTCAATAGGGGAATGGGAAATCTAATAATAATTTGAACAAGTTTGGGAGCATAAATGCATTTTTATGAATAGAAAAACAGATCTCTCTATCCCAGAGGGATTTCCCTCCCATCAATGCCATTCTGAGTCCTTCGAACTGAATTAACCATCCCAGCTGACCATGAGAATTGTCAGAGATATCTTGAAATTTCCGTATTAGAACAGACGATTTTAATAGCATGAAGATATCATCTTGGCTCTTATCATTGTCTTAAATCAACATTTGGGAATTCTGTAGATTAAAAGTTCTGGACGCGGATTTTACATTAAAAAGATACGTATCTTACAGTCAGGAAAGGACGAAATAGAAATGAGTTCAACAGTTGTAAAAAAAAGTGGAATAGTATTGATTCTGAAAAATTTATATCTAATTTGAAAATTATAATGCTTTATTCCTTCTAAAAATGTATTTTCTTGGAATGAATTTCTTAAAGACAAAAATTTTAATATTCAGTAAAAAATGTTTTCGATTGGAGAATTTTGTTTTTAGTATTTCTAAATTTTGTTATACTGTGAAAATTATTCTTTTGTTATAGCAATTGTGTTTTTTTAATGTGATAATAAAACACAATTTCCACTATAAAAAAATCTAAAAAATATTATTTGATTTATCCATAAAAAATTTACATGAATAAGCCAATTTTCATATAAATAAAATTCACTGTCCACATTAAAAAAAAATTTCCCAATGAATATTTTTTGCGTAAAACAATGTTGTTTTCTACAAAAGTACAGAAACAATATAATTAAATATATGAAGATAGAAAATTTTAACATTAATTAATACAGAAAGTTGCATTTTACTGACTTTCTCAATTAAAAAACTTTATTTCTCTCTCGTAGAATATTATAACTAAAATTAAAGTATATACAATAAAAAAGCATCCCAGCAGGACAGAATGCTTGAACTCATAACTTAATTATTTGGCTTAGCGCAAAAGTAGTTTCACATTATTTTTCTGGGTGAATAAAGTTGTTTAGAAATCCAATTATTAGGTAAAATAATCGTGCACAGGAATGCTTCTATATCACTGCGATATTTAAAGGTTTACTCATTCACAACAGATTTGATTTCAATTAAATTAATTGGACAAAAAATAAGATATTTGTAAGGAACCTTCTTTATTACTAATCAATAATTAGTTTATAATGATTAAGTGACTTTACTGAATTAAGAGGTCAAATATTATCTGACTTTTGCAAATGCTTTTTGAGCAAAAGAAAAACCAAGCTTCTTAGTAGGGGAAAGGACTCTCCCTTCGAACGTTCATGCCTTCGAATAATGTGAATTTCTTATACTTTTCCTAAGAGACTTACACATAATTATCAAATAATTATCAATTATTGATAATGCGCTAACTAATATTAATAAAACGATTTTAGGTGGGCAAAAGTTACGCAGCTGAGTAATACAGGTCAACTTCGTAAAAAGTGCCACTACTTTTTAATTCCCCTATACAGAAAAATCCAAGAATTTCCAGGAATTTTGTAAGTTTGAATTATGAACCTAATAAGAGATGTTTTTGACATAGTAATATAATTGATTCGGTTTATGTAACATGCAGTAAAAAATCTTGAACCTTGAACTTCATTTTTCGTACGAAGCTGCACAACCTTTCCAGATTTAAACCAAAGCAACATCACAATATTCATTCCCGCCTGATTTAAGCTTCTCTTAGTGTTTCTGAATAAAGATTATAAAATTAACTTTCGGGGGCATTAAACGGGTCTCAGTAAAGTATTTTCAAGCGTTTGAATTCCATTGAAAAAATCAAAATGAAGGAAATTCGGTGCCGCATGAGTTAACGAAAAAACAGGCAAAAAATCAAAACTCTCTTTTCGAAATTTTGTCTTTGCGGTATGAAAGAAGGATTTTTCAGTATCGAAGTAGTACAGGCGATAAGAAATGGCTATTGTTCGAGTATTCTAAACTTCAAACGTTGTTGCTTTCACCAAATGAAGGGCAATAATCTGTAAAACGGCTCCAAGAAGAATACAATGTTCATTACTTGAAGGAACTAATAAGGCATTATTTATAATGAGCTACAAATTTTGCATCATTACTGCTCGAAAAATGGCCATAATCACATCGAACAGACTGGGCTTTTTTACATGGTCATTGCTTTTTTACTCCTTCTGTGGTTTCACTCTGACCACAATTAATTATTTCTTAATAACACTCGCGATCTATAGTAATGAGGGAGGCGACTTTGCATCCTACTACCCGAGCACACAATGTCACGCTCTCTACCTCATCACTTTACACTTCTATTCCCTAGCACGGTCACCGAAGAGTGATCGGGCTCTCTCACAAAAACTACCCCTAAGTGACAAAGTGCTCGAATAGCCGGATCCGCCGGAGGAGGGCACCACTGGTACCAATTCAAATGGGATTCCTAAGAGGGGTTATTCAACGGTGCCAGAGAGTGATTCCACACTCGGCCTTTCCTGACGTCCATCAACAACTGGTTGTTAGATGGGAATAAGGGGTTTTTGTGTAGCTTTTCCCTAATGTATGCACCTAAATATTCCTTATGTCTACCTTTTATTTAAAGATAATACTACTCATCTAATTCTTCTTGTTCTTCCGGTGGGTATTATAATTAAGTCCTCTATTGAGCTCATCTAATTGGCCATGGTATGCATTCACATGATTCACGTTGACTGGAAGCCACTACCACGATCATCTTTACAATTGCGTAGTTCTTCCAGCTCAACCTTGGGATTCACATCCATAGATAGCAATCCACTGATTGTCTATCCTATAGTAATATCCATAAGTTTTGTGATCCATAATGTGCAAAAATCCTCAAATGTGAATTAAATCCAACATCCACATTAATTTCCAAATTCAGTTATTATTTCCATAGTACAACAAAAGTAATGAAATTTTCCACATAAATCAATACTTCATTTTCCAAAAAGATCGGTAATTCAAATTCCACACATGACTAAATTAATTCTCATCATCATCCACATAAGCTTTCTCAAGTGCACTCAACTCACCATTGTTACCCCATGGCTTCAATCTATCTGCTGAACACACATTTTCATAAGGAATCTGCGATACCTGTGTTAATGGAGTATCCTTCACCAAATAACGATCACGTCCCATGACTTCCTCCACGATGTAGGGTCCTCTGTACCGAGGAAGAAGTTTCCTGGAAGTTCCGGTTGCTGGTGCATTCCATCGACAGAGAACAAGATCTCCTGCTCTGTACTCGTGCGGTGCCTTGTGCGAATCGTTAAATTTTTGGGCTTGTTGTTCTTGATGGTTGGTCATCCTCATCAGAGCGGCTTCACGGAGGTCTGGAAGTGGCTCTTGGAACTCCCTGTCATCCACTGTATTTGAAATGGCATTCATCAATTTGTTCTTCAGGACATTGCGGGGTCTATATCCCATCAACAACATTTGAGGTGACTCTCCAGTGACTCTATTCTCAAATGAATTAAGTGCCCACTGGATAGCGGGTAGACTTTGAGCCCAATTCTTTCCTGTCTGCTCACTGGAGAGGCTGCGCAATGAATCCTTCACTGTCCGGAACATCCTCTCAATCTGCCCATTAGCCCTCGGGGTGGCAACTGCCACTGGAGATCTCTTGATGTCATATTCCTTGCAGAAATCCCTGAACTCTTTTGACTCGAAGGCTGCACCCTGATCACACACCAATACTGCTGGCATCCCAAAATACTGAGCTACTTCCTTTATAACTCTGATAGCTGCTTTGGAGTTCGGTGAAGGGACAGCTCTCAGAATACAGAATCTGGTGAAAGCGTCCACCAGACCAAAAATGTGTCCCTGTCTTTTTCCTTCGTCGAATGCTCCACAAAAATCAACATGAATAACGTAGAAAGGGATAGGTTTCTTTTCCAATACAAAGATCTGATGTCGATTCTCATCTTCTCCGGGTTTGGTCAGGTCACAGCTCAAGCATCCGTCAATATACTTTTTAATGTCTCGTCTCATTCTCGGCCACCAGTAATCCTTCCGCAACTGATTCAAGCAACTTGTCAATTCCCGGTGACCCATCTCATTATGTACTGCATGCATTACGTTGAATCTTACTCCTCGGGGGACATAAAATCTCAATCCTTTCTCCGTCTTGACAAAAACTCGTCCCTCCACTATTTCAAAGTCATTTCGTATCTTCTTTTCATCTGGCTCACCTTCTAATTTATCTTCCAGAATATCCTTGATCCGACTGATCTCATGATCCTTCAGTTGTAGGGCAACCACCCAGTCATCATTTTGAGTATACACATTCATAACTAGTTGATCCTCTTCATCATCCTCTTCTATTTCATCTTCTCTATCTGGTGGATGGCGGCTAAGAGCATCAACGTGTGCCATTCGTTCCCCTGGTCGATATTTTATTTCAAAGTCGTATTCCATGATTGTCAACCACCACCGAGCAATTCTATCATCCACTCTCCTTGCTCGATGAGTCAATCTAAGAGCATTGCAATCTGTGTAGATCGTAAAATGTCGGCCAAGTAGATAATATTTGAATCTCTTCAGGGTCTCTACTACGGCCATGGTTTCCCATTCGAAACTGGTGTACTTCTTTTCTGCTGGTGTGAGAGCTCGGCTGAAATAACTGATTGGTCGAGGATTCCCATCTTTGTCCAATTGGAGGAGAACACCAGCTATTCCGACTTTACTACCATCACAGTGAACTTCATGCACTGCATCCCTTGAGAACAAAGCCAGTACTGGATGATGGATTAAAGCTGCCTTGAGATTGGTGAAAGCCTTGTCCTGTTCTTCCGTCCAATTAGGATTTCCATTCTTCCTCAGCATCTGGGTCAGAGGAGCTGATATGATTGCGAAATTTGGGATGAATCGGCGGAAAAATCCAACGAGACCTAGAAATCTTCGGACTCCCTTCAGAGTTGTGGGTTGTTTGAATTCTTCAACAGCTTTAGTTTTTAAATTTCCTGGTGAGATTCCTGATGGGCTGATCTCGTGTCCCAAAAATGTCACATTGGTACTGAGAAACTTACACTTATTCGGATTGAGAGTCAAATTGTGGAGGACCAGCTGTTGGAAAATCTTCTCAAGTATTTGAAAATGTTCCTGCACACCTTCTGTGGCCACCAAAATATCATCCATGAAACAGATGACATTTTCGTTTCCAATTGGTCTCAAAACGTGTGACATAACCCTCATAAATATAGCTGGGGAGTTTGACAATCCAAAAGGCACTCTTTTGAACTCGAAAAGTCCTTCCGTTGTGATAAATGCAGTCAACTTCCTGCTGTCTTTGTGAACTGACACTTGGTGATATCCCATTAGGAGATCGAGGCAAGAAAACACCTTCATACCACTGAGCCTTGTCAATTCTTCCTCGATGTGGGGCATTGGATAGTACTCCTTTTTGATACATTCGTTCAGCTTCCGGTAGTCCACACACATCCGGATATCGTTGCTGGACTTTTTCACATGAACCACAACAGGGCTGGCATAATTGGAAGTAGAAGGTTCGATGATGTCTGCTGCTAATAACTCCTTTATCTTGTCACTGAGGGCTTTCCTGTATTCATATGGGACTCTATAAGCAGCATATTTGACCGGAGTGTCATTCAAGAGCTCAATCTTCATTTCCTCCACTCCAGTAAATCCCAATTCCTTGGTGTTCATGGCAAAACAACTTCGATATTCATTCAGCAAATTTGTCAATTCCTTTTTATACTCCTGAGTAGCAAGATCTCCCACCACTATATCATTCTCCTTCAAAGGAGTTGGAGCCGAAATTGCCATAATCCGATTTTTCTTCTCCCTCTGAAAGTCTTCAGATTTCTCTGGATCCATAACAGTCAGTCCTTCTTTGGAAATGATCGCCGTCAAATTATTTTGGTCGAAATAGTCTTTTCCCACTAACAGTGGTTCCTCCTGAACTTCATCTGGCACAATATGAACATTGATCTGTCGTGAAATCCCATCAATTGTCAACATTTGAGTAGAATACCCGAATGACCGATATTTTCCTCCCCCATAAGCATGAATTGTCGATTTCGGGTCCAATGCAGCAATTCCTAATTCGTCAGCCACCTTCTTCCTCATAAGTGTGCAATTGCTGCCCAAATCAATGAAAGAGCGGAAGGCCTTACCCAGAACTGTAACCTCCTTGAGCAACTCATCTTTATTTGGTCGGGTGGTAGTTGCTGAAGCCACCCTAACGGGAAAATCCTTCTGTTTTGGACATTGACGGATCAGATGATCTGGGGATTTGCACAGAAAACAGAGCCTCACTGTCTTTCCGGAAGTTCCCTGTGCCACATCTTTTTTCTTGTCTTCTATATTTTGATTGGATGAGGGTTCTGCCCGGTCATTGCGCCGATTTCCGGAGTCATTGTGGCGAGATTTCCCCTGGAATTGTGATCGATCTCCTTTGTCGTTGTGGGACTGAGTGTGAGATTTTTGGGATTTTTCGTGTCGCTGATAGGGTGAATATCGTCCCCGATTGTCCTTTTTATTTGCCCATTTGTACCCTGATCGTGATGTGGATTGAGTATTTTCTTCCTTTACTTCCGCTTTTTCCATCCTCTTCATCATTTCCAGAAGTGCAGAAGGGGAAGCATGGGTAGTAGCAGACAAGACGCTCCTTTGGTGGTTATTTTTCACGCCTTTTATGATGTAATTCATCGTTGTGGTATCGTCCAATTTGATTCTTTTTGCCATGCTCAGCTGATCAAAGTAATAAGCAGTGGCTGTCTCTTTCGCTCCTTGACGACGTTTGCTCAATTTATCCAGGAATTCCGTCTTATCAATCACAGTAGGGAAGGTTTCCTCAAGGCAAGAGACAAATTCCTCCCAGTTGTTAATATCATTTTGAGCTGACTGGTACCATGCTCTTGCTGGGCCTTTGAGCTTCAAAGTGGCCTGAAGGAGTTTCACTTCATCGGGAACCTGGTATTTAGTGCACACTTTCTTAACGGTATCAACCCATTGCTTTGCTTCCAAAGAATTGTCCCATTCAGGATCGAAATGGGGAAGTAAATCACGTAGATCTCTCGCACTAATCTCCATTTTTGATGGCATCAAAATTCCCGACGTATCCCCTGAGTTTGAGGAGGTTGGGTGGGATCCCCCACGTGTATTGGGCATCCTACTTTTTCACTGGAGAGTCTTGTGTGGATTTAAAAGGGAAAAATCGAAAGAAAAAGTCTCAAACAGTTATCTCCAACTTAACAGCTCTATTTGTCACTTTATAGAGCACAAAACTCTCAATTCCTCAAATAGTGTGTAATTACATATTTATTTTCATCCAAAATTACTCGAAAAATCATTTATTTGCACAAATTGCCTGGAAAATTTCATACCTTTACTCTGTACGAACACGATAAATCTTGTTTCACTTGGGGTAATATCTCACACAGAAAACTCACTGAAAATGTCAAATATTTTTCTCAGGATATGCTACTTGGGTGGACAATAATTTAATTAATTACCTCTCAATAATTTTAGAACACTTTATTGCAAATAAATTGAATAAATCAGGGAATTCACGAGAAAATGTTTGCACTCACCACAATGGCGTCTGACTTTGAAATGCGCTGCGTAAAAGGCTGAAAAGAAATCCTTCTCAAGCGGATCACGCCACTCGTTACACACACACACACACACACAGTCGCTCTCAAGAAGGCCTTCTCTACCACTCTCTCGTTCACCCTCACACATTCCAATGTGCATCAATTTAATTTTCTCCCTCTCACCCTTGTTATTTCTTACTCAATTTTCCATCTCCTTCGATCGCGCCACCGATTGCGTCATCCCGCCAATTTTCCTTTCCTGAAGTCCCAAGCTCCCTGATGATTTTTTCCCAGTCTATAATGAATTCCGGTGTGCCTCCATTTTCTCTGGACATGCATTTCAGCGCCCCCGAATCTCAGAAGCCTCATCTTCCTGTGTGTCACTTTTGGCGTTTCTCACTCACACACACGCGCGTGCAACTATTGCGCAACGATTCTAAGAATCTCGTATCCCACTTCTGACTCTATGTGGTTTCACTCTGACCACAATTAATTATTTCTTAATAACACTCGCGATCTATAGTAATGAGGGAGGCGACTTTGCATCCTACTACCCGAGCACACAATGTCACGCTCTCTACCTCATCACTTTACACTTCTATTCCCTAGCACGGTCACCGAAGAGTGATCGGGCTCTCTCACAAAAACTACCCCTAAGTGACAAAGTGCTCGAATAGCCGGATCCGCCGGAGGAGGGCACCACTGGTACCAATTCAAATGGGATTCCTAAGAGGGGTTATTCAACGGTGCCAGAGAGTGATTCCACACTTCATTGCTTTTTTACACATGGAAAAAATATTCAAAAATTGCGGCACCAAACCAATTTTTGCATCAATTTGATGTTTTTTCCGTTCTCTGAGACAATATTCTTTAAAAAGAAAATGATATTTTAGTAAAATTAGCCAAATTTAAATACCTTGAACAAAAAGCAAAAAGCAATTGCCCGGTCAATTGCTTTTTCTTGACAATTCCATATCACATAGTCCGTTAAGATTCTCTATTTAAATTCATTGTTCGAAATTTCATCGATCACCATCGAAATCAGCTGATGCCAAGAAAAATCAAAACAAAGGAAATTTTACTCATAAAACTCTTGTGAAAACTTTTGAAATGTATTTAAAATGAGTCTAGGCTTAGTGAAATTAAAGTTTACTATAAAATACTTGTGAATAATGTGAACTACATTGTTTTGAACAACTGAAAATATTTCCCGCCTTGAACATTTTATTTACACTGGATGGCGCTGTTCTCAGTGAGTTATTTTATCGAAAACAATGGAGGTGTCATATTCACTTCTCCATTGCTTCTTTGAAAATCGATTAAAAGAGCAATGGCCCAGTCTGTTCGATGCTAATAGGTCAAACAACACGTTAGAGTGATATTGTAACACGACTACTTTCCATGGCATTGTACTTCTATGATCCAGGTCAACATCAAAACGTTAAATTTGGATGTCCTACTGCCCCCGCTGTATTCTCTAGCCTTGACCTTTTCTGATAATCACTTATTCCGTTCGATGGTACTAACTAAGTAGCACTTTGCCAATTGCAAAGAAATCGAAAATTGGGTGTATGGATGATTTTGATCAAAGAATAACTTATGATAACTTCAGGGTATCCATTTATTGCCAAAGAAATGGCAAAAAAGTGTAGCTAGCGAGATCCGGTATTTTGAATAAATTATTTTTGGATTTCCTCCTGAAATTTTTACTGTTTTCTTGATCAAAAAAACCCCGGATTTCAAGTTGAGGATCTGGTATTTTGTAAAATTCAAATAAAATATTATACCTTTATTTAAAATATTATATTCTATCTTTGCTACAAAATCGCTAAAATACTAACTAAAATAATAAAGAATAAGTTGTATCCATCTATGTAAATCTCCCATGTTATGTCAGTCGGGTTTTATGATATTATGAA
The DNA here is from genome assembly GCF_024763615.1 of Phlebotomus papatasi. Lineage (NCBI taxonomy): Eukaryota > Metazoa > Arthropoda > Insecta > Diptera > Psychodidae > Phlebotomus > Phlebotomus papatasi. The sequence continues at coordinate 67,201,248 of NC_077222.1, forward strand.
CATTGATGGCATGAAGATCTCCCCCATTAGCCATCATCTTACCATGGGGCTATTTGGTTTCTTTTGGAAATGAGGTAAAATATTCTCAATAGTCTGTGCACGGAATTAGATTTGAAATGACTCAATTTCTTTTAGAGCTTTTCTATATCGAAAAGAAATGATAATTTACAGCTTCCGCTAGAGGAACATCCTTGGTCACACAATTCAATGTATTCACCCACCAGTATATTTATTGACTTTTCTGCCCAAAAGGTTCATCCCTTTAAGAATACGAATAGGCGAGTATCAAAATTTTTCTCAATACTCTTTCATTGATCATATGGGATGTTACTTTCTTGTTTATTACCATAAATATCCAATTGTGTATTATATAGAATCGATCATGTGAACACAGATAAATTGCTAGATTTTTGCATTGACGATGGAGAATTTCACTTTCACCAGCAAAGAGGAAAGACACACTTTCGCAATATATAAATAAGGGTAATAAATGTCACCCATTAGACAAAATACAAGTTTTGGGGGCAAAATTTGGGAACTTTCCGACAAACACATAAATCTGATTTTCCTTTCAAAATATCTCAAGGGGCAATTGCCAATATTCATCGTTAGGGATGAAGGCCTTAAAGGGTGGGATACTCTTCTATGACTTCTTACTATAGAATAGAGCTTGGCTTCCAAATTGACTCTTGCGGATTCTTATTGAAAGACCAAGTGACACTACTTCGGGGCACTCAATTGAATACTGCATCAAATTCGCGTATCAAATATACTCCAGACAAATGGTGAATTCAACCAGTCTGGAACAATTGCCCATCAGCCTTTCAAATCATTGAAATTTATGGCTTCGAGATCACTTTCCGCCCTATTGTCCGGCCCCTTTGAGGCATATGCTCTCTGTTCATGTCGATTGGAATTAATAATGGGGCACTCGAGGCTTTCTCAATGAATCACCAAGTCCAGACTAGGATGTGAGCTTTTTTAAATGCCTTTGCTATTTTGGACAATTGTCCCCGGCTTATTTCGATACACGCTACACTCCGAAAATCTATTGGATTTTGAGAAGAGGCAGGAATTACACTTGTTTCAATATTAAAGTAATTAAGTCAAATATCTTTAGTATTTTGAAAACTTAATATCGAATAATTGTTCGGGATTCTAAACAAAATAACCAGTTTTGATTTTTTTCAATTCATTGCAAAATAAAAAATTGATTGAATGATGTAATTTAATATTTTAGTCTTTCGAAAGCAGAAATATATTAAGAATCTTATGTAAATAAGACAAATTAAAAAATCGGAAAATTTAATCGGATGTTTTAATTTTAAAACATCACAAATATGATTTTTGTGGCGTCCTTTTTAATATCGATCAAAATTGCTCTATTTTTGAACATTTCATATTTGGCAAGAGAATAATTATACATGCCAGTGAGAGAACCATTTCCTCTTCCATAAGTGTTGTATAAATTCCTTAAGGTTTCGCTTCTAAAACAGTTACATCTTTTATAAATGTAATTCTAAGAGAGAAAATAAATAATCAATCGTATCTATCGCATATTAGGGGAAAGTGGGGTGCTTTTGAATGTGGGGCAGTTTTGAATTTGCGATTTTTCACCTATTTTAAAATACAATTTACCCTTATCATGATGTAATTCAGCTGCACAAACAGATTGAAAAGCTAAATTACTTTTTGATATGGCTCAGTTCCACTTATACATATGAGAAAAATCTCAATTTCAAAGCTGTCCCACTTTCAAAGGTGATCCATCCATGCCCCTGCAGATAACAGCTAGACCATATTGGAAAATTTATTTCTGAAAAATTGATACCCAAATCACCCCTGGGAAATGATTTTTAATTACTTTAGTTACCAATCATAAGCCCCAGATAAACATATGGTAGCTGAGATTCTTTAGATAATACATAATAATAATATATAATAATGATGGTACAACGTTCCATAGAGAAACTAGGCCTTCCCACAAGGGGAGTTCGGGACATCCAGTATTATTTTTTTCTCTTATACAGGGATGGAGTGATCAGTCCCATGCCCCGTGGAATCAAGTCCAGTGAAGCTCACTGGATGCAATTCGAACCCTTTGAACGTCGGAAAAATTCCTGGTGACCTGAAGGGTATTCGAACCTGGGACACTTGCATCATAGAGCGAGTGCTCTACCACTTGACCCATTGAGTGCCTATAATAGTAAATAGTATAAGAATAAAATGCTTAAATCAGATATGCAATTTCCAGTGGAATCCTAGTGGAAATTCAGCGAAAATCCAGTGGAAATATAAATTCATAGTAGCTGAGATTTCGGGGTAAAGAATCGCATTGAACAAACTGTTGTTATCGGTCGAAATGGATAAAATTGGCGCTACGCGATTCTTTTAAAATTTAACTCACAATCAACTTTTCACGCATTTTAAATTGCAAGAACCCCAAGTTGCACGCATTTCGAGGTCACTTGTAAAGAATCTTAGCTACCATGAATTTGTATTTCCACTGGATGTACACTGACTAGAATTTCACTGGAAATCCACAATATTTCCACAATAATTCCACTGAATTTCTAGTGGAATTCAACTGGGTTTACAACCTTCTATCGTATGGTTCTAGAGATGATAAATGACCACTGAATTTCAAATTATGACCAAAATAATCTTTAAAAAAGAACTATTTTCAACAAAGCGACGTGAGGGCCTCAACAGACCTGAGGATTAGCCGAGAGACGGCTTAGCGTAATTATGTTTGAAATAATGATTAAACTACATTTCCATAATTTTCCACTAAATCGTCTCTCGGCTTAAGTCGTAAGTGTGTCTAGATCTTAAGTATAATGTTCTAAATCAGAGGCGTGCAAGAACCATTGAAAGCGAATAAACGTCAAATAAAACATGCACGTCAGTAGTCAAAACGCTACCTGAATAAACTTATTTTGACGTTTATTCGGTTTCAACGGTTCTTGCACACCTCTGCTCTAAATGCACTGGCGACTTAATCCAAGAAACGTCTTAACGTAATTATAATCAAAATAATGATCAAATTACATTTCCATCAATTTTTGACTAATCCGTCTCAAAGCTTAAGCCGAGAGACGGCTCATTTGGTAGGAAACTGATGGGAATTTAATCAAATCATTATTTTGATTATAATTTCGTTAAAACTTTTCTCGGCTTAAGTGGTAATCGTGTATAGTTGATCATTACAATATTTGAATCAAATGTGTTAAATCTTCTTTTATCTCAGAATAGGGTAAAATGAATACTCATTGAATGATAGGTAAATATGAGAACAAATTACTTTTTTTCTGAGTGTTGATCGAGTGTATTCTGCGGATATGGATGAATGTTTCCACTTTCGGAATTATGTTCATCACATTGTCCCTCCCCATCCGCACATTCATCTCGTAGTATATCATTTTGTCGTCATTACCCATTTCGTTTTGGGTGTTGTTACTCATTGTCCGGGAGTTGTCTATATTTTGAGTAAAGAAGGGTAAGCCAGTTGAATGGGTGAGAACAAGGGGTGAGAAAACAGCGACAAATTCCCTAGTTTCTGTCATTAATTAACCTCATGACAAATGTTTACCATTAAAGTGACATTACTTTTGTATATTCTCTTACTATTGCGGGTATTTATCCAGGAGAAATTTATGGCTCTCTGGGATATTATACACATAAAAATGCACTTTATGTCACTGTGCATCAATCCCACTTCTTTCTTTGAAATTGACTAGAATTTCTGCTGGATACCACCCTCATCCCCCAACTGAGTTTGTACCCTTCAGCGTGAACCTCAGTGCTGGAGATACTTGAAAATTGATGTCGTCAAGGGGACTCGACGTGCTGGGAATTTCACCCTGAATTTCACTCAAGATGGGGATATTTTGTGAAAATGATGGGATTTCTCATATTCTAACGCAGTTCAATTCCTCAATAACAATACATTGTACACCACTTATGTCACTCATTGCTTTTTGAATTTTCACATTGGATTTTCAAGTTGATATGGTGCAGGATGCAACATTCCGATACTAATCCCATTTCCGCATTATTTTTCACCATTTGAATGCCAAAAAAGAGCAAATCACTGCGGCAGTGTCAGCTCTTGTTTTTTTTGCTGACTTGTCACATGGGAGGCCAAAATTGGACTCATACTGACAATTGGCAGAAATCCTCTTGGGATCACCCAGAGATACACATAAAAAGCTGTATGCGATGACTCTTGGGAGTGCACCATGAATCTGTCAATAACTTCTCTGGTCTTCGTCGGCAAAAATACTGTGAAATTAAATATTTAACTCATTCTTCGTGTGGGAATATCGAGATTTTACAGCTGCAATATTGAGAAAGATGTCTCACAAGGTGAAAGAATTTGAGGTAGGGCTGTAGCTTCAGGAGAATACTCCAAGAAATATCCTGCACTTCTCCAAATCATGTTCAATTCCACTTTCCCGTACATTTCTCTCATACTACTTTAAGAATCTATGTAGGGAAAAGCCGGGTAATATTAGCATTAATAATATTAGTACCGTTGTTGCGGGTGACTTTGCACTCGGGGGGTGACTTTGCACTCTGCTGTCCGTAAGGCTTTCATAAATTCTAGCACTTATTGATGGTCTTCGCCGATCCGGTCTACCATGTTAAAGTATATAGGGATATGTTATGTACCAAGTAAGGTACAATGATCCCTAAAAGGATTCTTGTAGTTTCAGTAATAGTCAATGAAATGCTAATATAGGTATTTTGTCAAAAAATGCCTCCGTGAAAAAGTTATCTGAAGGTGCAATTCCAAAATCGATTTCAGAATAGTAAATTGCCCAAATCCCATCTAAATTTATCTCGCTAGAATAATCCACTTCGATTTTGTTGATTATTTTTATTAAAATATATTTTTTTCCTATTATCTTCCTAAGAACACATGATTTATGTTATAAAATTGCATATATTGGTCTTTCTAAAGCTTTATTATAAAAATATTTGGTTCAAAATTATCCAATTTTGTGGGAATTTAATATAAAGTGACCGAGATCTACAAGATGGTATGGTCGCCATCTTGATTTGACGTTTCTGTCCGCCATTTTGAATAACTGTCAAAACAAAAAACTTATCCGATTGAGCTGAAATTTTAGTATGTTGTAGCTGATGTCAAGGCCTTTTCAGAACATATATAAAATCCGACCTAGGTTAAGTGATTGTCTGGATATGGAGGCTCCAAGTTCAAAATTTTGACATTTTCAATAATACAGAACTACAGGGAGCTTCTTTTATCAAAACTATCACAAAAAAGACAGCGCGATCGTTAGGCGATGAGATCTAAATAACAAACAAAAAGAAAAGTAATGTTTTTGTTTATAACAGCGCATTATTTGAGAATCTTAAAAACTGTTTTCGCAAAGGTGAAAAATAAAAAAAATTAATTAAATGCACTTTTCGTTTATTTTTTTTTAAATTATATTAGAGTAAATAAATATATAAAATTAATGCCCCAACCATATTTAATGGTTACTAAGGCATTAGGTTTAGGTTTCAAATATTGAAGATTAAAAAATAAAGACCGCCAAAATATGAGTATTACAAAATTTTAAACTTTGAGCCTCTGTATCTAGGTAAATACTTGACGTAGACTGGAACATAAATATGTTTTGAAAAGGTCTTGACATCAGCTACAACATACTAAAATTTCAACCCAATCGGACCAGTTTTAGGTTTTGACAGTTATTCAAAATGGCGGACAGAAACGTCAAATCAAGATGGCGACCACGTCATCTTGTAGATCTCGTGCATCTTACCCTTAGATATGAAGATCTTCATTGTTGTTTATTATCAGAAATTGTTGTTTTTTTAGTATTTATTAAAAAGTGCAAAGTCACCCGCATCTTATCCCAAGTACAAGCCTTTTTTCTTGATTTTGTTTAACATAGTAAAATTTTATAAAATTAATGTTAGTGGCACAAAATCCATTCATTAACAACTGAATACAAATAATTTTACCCATTCACCCCCCTCCCTTCACTTTAACTGTCCACTTTTAGAGAGTAAAGTTGAAAAACAGCGAAAAAACGTGCAAAGTCACCCGCAACGACGGTATTACAAAAGACTGCAAATCGTTTGACTTTGAATTACTTTTTGCTTTATACCTTTCGTTACTTTTTACCCCAAGTGGCCATTTTTAATAAAAGGATTTCTGGAGAAAAGAACTTTTGTGAAATTCTAAAATAGATAGCGGATTCGTATTCGAAAAATCCAAATTATTTAGAAAATATTCACAAATGCATCAATTTTGGAAAATAAGTAGGTAATAATTGTTATCTTCTGCAAGGAAAATATTTCAAAAATTGAGCTAAAAAATTAAGATATTTTTAATTTTCTAAATTCCTTATTCGAATTCTAAGAAACTTATGACATTGAGCCACTATCTTTTTTACCTTGAAAGATATTGAATTTTAAATTTTTCGATTTGTGACTTTGCCCCAGTCTCCCCTATTTATTAAATTTATATTGCTGATTAATATGTATAAGAATTGATAAAAGGATATTGTTTTTTCAAAAATACTTTTGTTAGAGCAATATGCGTAAAAAATCATTAACTTTGTAATTATACCATCCACCGCCGTCTTAATCATAGTACTCCATTCCGAAATTTATTTTTCTCAGATTGTAAATATATGCTAAAGTATCTTTCATAACACATTTATAGTGTTTTAATTTAATTTTTAAGTCATGTAAAAGCTCTACGTATTCAGTCATAATTTGTATTTACCACTTACCCCAGTGTTCCCTATATCAACTTTCAATTGAACAGTGTGGCTGAATTGCGGAGAGGAGTCCATATTATGTATATGAGTAAGAGCAGCTAGATGAATGAATATGAAATGAATTCTTTACACACGATGGAAAATATTCAGCTTTCGCCATCATGAGTCGAAGTGGAGGGAATATTTGAAGCGCTTTTCGAAACCAATAAAAGTGCCTAAGTACATTGGCAAATATTTGCACCTCCTCGACTGAATTTAGCCAGAGAACGATGAAACGCTGAGGGATGAAACTTCATTATTTTCTCGTTCGGGATAATAATGCCAGGGAAATGGTTGGTAGCTGTACAAAAAAAATCCTCACACCTCATACATTTTTTTCTCTTTGGCGGAAACACTCCGTCTGGGTTCTTCATCTACCACCAAACTCGTCAAAAGAGACTCCCGGCAATATTTAATATCTACAGACAGTGCTTGAATCCAGCACGTGACTCGATAGATCTTCCAGTTTTTGTGATTTTTTTAAGCACTGGGTCTAAAGTAAATTTTGGGCTGTTTCTTCCGCCTCACATCAGCATTAATTGCTAAATGTGTTTCAAAATTTTCCAAGGCAGTGTGCTCATGGACAAGAGGTTCTCATCTTGAGTCAAGTGAGACGATAAATTTCTCGTCTGAAACACGGAAGTATCCATCATTTTTCTCGCACCCACGACATTGTGCAAGAAGTAAATAAATGACGAGGGAAAATCTGTGGAGGATATGCAAAGTGGCCATCAGCTTTAAAATGAGGCAAAATTTTACGCGCGATTCAACTCTTCCATTTTAAACATTCATTTGCCATTTAATTCAAGTGTTTGGTAAATCAAAAGCAATGATGAGCATGTTTTAACATAACACCCAAGTTGAAATGCACTTCCTGACATTTACCAGATAGTTTGACTCAAAGTGTCGATGTAATTTGCCTCAAAATGGTTCATATTTCATTTGAAACAAGCTTTGATGTAATGGGAAAGGTGGTGCCATCCAATTAGTTCCCGGAATCAGTCTTTGTGTCAAATGCATCAGTAACAGGAGAATCCTTTAGTGCCAAACAATCAAATATCATTTTCTATTGTGCAGGCATAGAAGGAATCCTTAGTGAAGCTCATTAAGTTGAAACTGGAAGCCACAAGAAAGCAGATTTCAGATCTTTTCCTTCCAATTCTCACCTCTTGACTCCTAGAAAAATGTTTCTCGTATCCTCTCAATTTTCACCTAAGTGGACCGGTATCTACAAAAGCTTTTGACATCATATGAACAGAACAGTCTATTATATATTGAACCACTACAAAATCAATATGAAAAACTTATAGCAAATGTACTTTGAAAATTATATATTAGAGCTCAAATAGACTCAGGCTGATCCTCGAGAATATTTAACCTTTAAAATTTGACAGTAAAGATTTATCCTAAACTGTCATACACTCGAGGGCTTAGGATCATCGATTTGAGATTCTCAGCATAATTTTTCATATCTAAACCTTTACTGCTAAATTTTACAGGATTAATATTCTCGAGGCCTGAGTCTATTTGGAGCTTAACGCGTGGAGCATTGTAGCAGAAAAGAGGGAGTAAACTAAAGAGGTCGGGTTCGAGATAAGGTCATTTGAGGAAGAGTCATTGAAGACCGGAAGTTGATATCTCTTACCGTTTGAATTTTATATGGGTCACAAGCCTGAAAAAGTGCGAAAAACAGTATTTTCAAAATAAACCTATTACCGTTACTTTCCCGATCCATCACCGATTATGACCGATGCAGTCGGGTTCAGAATGAAAATATTTTTCAAAAAGTCCAAATCCGTTAAAAATTAGGCCCTCCAAGATGATTGACCTTTGACCTTGAACAAAATTTATGCATTACTTCAAGAATCTCGACTTTATAGAAATCGTTTAGATTAACCCCTTTGACGTAACATTGAAAAGGTCGACATTTCGTCTTATTACTGATTTTTCTATCCCTACTCCACTTCCATTATTTTTTTTTTAAATTGCATCAAACGTCTTAATTAAACAATAATTTTTAATTGAAAAATAAGAAATATGATGGTCAGTGTACCAGAACCAATTTTTTATCACTTATTTTCGTTAATTGTTTTTTTTTATTTCAATATAAATACCAAATTACTTTTTTTAATTTTTCACAAATTTTGTATGTTCAATTTTTTTTAATATTTTGAAGGCATAACCACACACTTTCTCTTGCAATAGCATCTACATTTTCTGCCACGATCTGTTTCATTGTGTATTAGAAAAAGTGTTATCTTTTCCATTCTTCCTTTTGTATTTTTCACCCAGAATTTCAAGTCAATAAGCACGAATGTACCCACGAGACGTGAATTCTCTGCAAAAGCTGGACCCCATACAATCTCAAACCACTGTGAAACACGACTTCCGGACGTTCTCTGTGGGTGGCACAAACAACCTCCCTCATTTGAATATTTTGTGGCTGGTGAAGCTTCTGCGAGGAGCTTTTGTCTATCCTCGATTTCTGAAGAGGATGGTTTGAGGAGAAGAAGATTTGTGGGTATAGGAAATTATCCATATAGGAGGAAAGAAAAACTATTTTGCACATTTGAATTTATCACTTCCTGACTCACTTGGGAGACGCCGAAAAAAAGCGCCAAGAACTCTGGTATGAAGAGGGAAAATATCTTCATTCACCGCATTGTTTGATCAAAAGAAAAGTCCTTGAGGGTGTGGGTGATACTGTCTCTAGGAAGAGTCTCCGGACTCAATCGATGGGCCATCAAATAGATGAGGGACCATAAAAAAGAGCACATGAATAAATTTCCAGAAAAGAGAATTATGCTAATTCCGTGACCTTTTTGGTTGAAAGTTTATAACGATGATTGGGAATTTCAGTGGCATAGTAAATTTTAATTATTGAAAATACAGGATACATTCATGTGGCTTTCCCAAGCTATATTGCACTTTTTTTCTGCAGACGCAAACAATGGTTCGTATAAATTCATAGCTTGTTTTATCAAAATAGAGTGTCAGCAAAAATAATGCATCTATTGAATATTATAATCCCGATGAATGGACATTTACATAATATTCATTCATTGAACTTTGTATTGTGAAATACTGGAATATTGTTTTTGCCCATTTCCGACGAAATCGCAACATGGTATTAACCCCTCAACTCACACTAACATTATAGGTCATTCCCGGTGAGTGAATATTCATTTAAATTGTGACACTTAAACTGAATTAAATATTAAATGTAAAATTGCTATTACAGCCGAAATTGAATCAATTCCTTATTGACATGCCAAATAATTTAATTAAAAAATATTTTTCTCTAAAATTGTACAACGAATTTCACCTCATAAATTGTATTTTCACACCAAACGAACATTCAATTTCAAACAAAATAACAGTGGCCAAGGGAAGAACACTCTCCGAAATGTTTGAAGTGTATGGTTCAAGGCTAATCTTTGAAACTTTTGAAAAAAGGTTTCATATAAATGCTTTAGATGAATAAAATTGTTTCTTTGTCCTATTCAGAAAAGAACATTTTTTTAGCTGCGTTTTTTTATGTTTCCGGGTCACAACTGATAATGACCAAACCACCCAAAATTATACTTACAATCAATTGGGATTTATTATCAATTAGAATCGGCGAGAACATGATGAGGATTTAAATACCTTTCATTTACATAAAAAATCGTCCCAATTGGTTAACTATCCTATGACAGGTAGGATACCAACAATTTAAAAATTAAAACAAATTTTTGACTATAGAAAGTTATTTTGCCCTATAAATAGTAAAAAAAAAAACATTTTATGGATCATTGAGATCAACTATTGGTCCCTATAAGGTCAAGACATTCATCTTCAGAGTCTTTTAATCTTGGACCAGAAAAACACTTAAAATGAAGAGAGAAGTGTGATTAAGACCAGTTACTAAATTAAAATGCAGCTATGTCAGATACATAGTATTAGGCGAGATTCTTAACAATCTCACCTACTGTAATCCTAACAAAATTTCATGTCGTCTGATCGAGCTCAAACTTGGCCAAAATGTGTTTCAATACTTCCTGATCACGAATATATGGGTAGCTAAGTTACGTTCCCGTCCGTCCGTTTTTTATATGTCTAATATAGGTATAGGCACAGGTACCTAGGTTATAGGTATAGGTTTTCATGATTTTCATAATGTATAGTAAAATCAATTAGGGAAAGAAATATTCTATTAGAAAATATCATACGTTCATTTTGTGTAAATAAACCCCTTCAATTCTTCGAATATTAAGCGTCAAATCTCAAAAACGGCCTTTAAAGACTGATTCATATTCTCTGATAAAAATTTTAAACCTTCAAATCTCAAATTTCTTTAATTGTTCAAGAGTAAACATACGAAAATTTGCAAAAACGAGCCCGCAATGGAAATACAAAATTTCTTTCAGTTTTCCTTAATTTGAAAGCCAGGCGGTAGGACTTAAAAATACTTTAACTACTGAAATTTTTTCAGTAAATCCGTCTGCATACTAGGAATAATTTTTAAAAAATACTGTTTTAAAGAAATTTTCCTCTATCATTGTAGGCAAAACCGTTAAAAAATTTTAAAATGACAATTTTTGACGAAATTGCTTCTAGTTTGTAGACGCAATAAGATTAGATTAGATGTACTATTATTAACCTTTTAACTCAGAAATAAGAAAACTTTAATATTGATTTAACTTATTTTTTTAAGTTTTCTTTATAAGTCAGAATTTAGGAGAAGTTATAAAAAAAAGTCTGAAGAGGAAATAAAGGTAATATTGAATGAAATTCGGTTTATTGAAGTTTTCAATTTAGCGTAAATTGAGTAGATTTACGTATAAGAATGGAATAATAAAAAAAGATGTGACCTATTTTTAGACAAGAGATCCTTAATCCTCCACAAATAAAGCAATGACTGTTTCTGAATTTTTCGATATCATGGCATGGCAGATCATTAAAAAATCAAAAACTGACATTTTAAGTGATCTTATCACTATAGGACATCTTATAGAGCAGTGGGAAAGTTTGGCAGACAAATTCTTGACTCGAGTCTCGCAGTTATGAGTTCGAGTACCGCCTGATTCAAAGAACTGAATGTCTGGAAGGAGACATTTTCACATTTGTGATAAAATGTAATAAAATGCATCAGCTTTGCCAAAAAAAATCTCTATGAACATGGAATAAGAATCCGAAATGCGGGGAGTTTATCCTGGGTAGTGTTTTCCACTACGGGATATAATATTACAAGATTCCTTGTCATACAAAAACCTCGATTCTCAATGCCATTAACAATAATAATAATCTCTTATCTCTTGTAAGCATCATGTAATTTTTATGGGAATGAAATAATTTAATTTGAGTTGATGTAATAGTGAGGTGGTTATTCGGAGATTCTCTCCAAGTAACCCCACTGAAAGAAATAGAAGGTATGTATGGATAGGGAAAAACATTTTTGTTAATTAAAAAATACTGAGGTCGCCTTATTGGGCGTCAACTTAAGATCATATTTCTGACCATTCGCTCTCTATTTCTGGGAGAAAAAGAACAGATTGTGTTCTGTTAATAATATTAATATTTTTAACAATATTAATAGGGTAAAATTTGGAATGTGAGACAGTTTGGAAAGTGGGACCAAGCAATGTGAAATGTGGGACACCTCCCTCAAAATTTGATAATAAACCAATTAAATATTATAATTTTCGATCAAACGAATATTAATCCTAATTTTGTGATTATTTGAGAAGTTAAAAATGCAAAAGGCGTTACTAAACAATAAAAGAGTGACTTGCAAAAAGAATTTGAAAAATGTATTGCATGCGTGATGTTCGTAACCTTAACGCGGTAGCTATCATTTTCTCTATTTATTATGGAAGTTGATAGGAAAATCTCAAAGTCTTTTGCTTGATTTCTTGGCAAAATTTGTGATTTATTATTAAGTGCGCAGTGAAATTTAAAGGATATACATCCATTTAAAACGTGAATAAAAAATATTTGTGAAATATTTAAGTTAAAAAGAGAGAAAAGTGATTTTATTTTGTGTTGCATTCAAAACAACTTTTTTGAAATCATGGACAAGTTGTTTTTGTGAATAAATTTGGTACTTTTGTGTAGTGAAATCACATCAACAAGGAAGAAAACCATCCCTAAGTATCCGGAGATATAGTTGCAACAACAGTAGCAGCTGTTAAGGAGGTAATCTCCTGGAGAAAGGCTACCAAAGCCATCCAGATTCCCACGACCACCTTGTTTGACAGTTTGGTCAGCGAAAATACCTGGAAAACCTGGAAAAGGGCAAGTACTGCAGTACTGCAGTACTTCCGAAGCACCTGGAAATGGACTTGGGCAGTTTGGGTAAAGAAATGTACTAAAAATTGTATCCTCATCAAAGATGTAATTGCTGGACACTGCAGCGCGCCTGTTTGAAATTTACGGAACCTCTTTTTGTTGGTACGTCCAGGAAGTTCTTGGTAATTTGGATTACTTGAGCGTCACTAGGAGAAAAAGGGCATAACCATATAACCATCCAATGCAAGTATTGCGCAGAAAAACCACACCAATTGGTTTTTGTACGTATTTCATAAATTATTTTGTCATTAATATCCATCTGTGTCCACCTTTCCAAAAGTTTTTGTCCCACTTTCCAAAATTTTGTCCATCTTTTTAAAATGTGTTCTTTTCTCAATTGTTTGAATTTTCCAATTAATCAGTCGAAATTTGTAATAAAAGTTGTGAAAATTCTGTTAGAATACTTCACATGGAATCCCATGACGCAAAGAAAATGAAAAAAATAAATATTTATCCAACTCAAAAATGTATTTCAAATTGAAATTTTTCTTAAGTGTCCCACTTTCCAAAGTTCACCCTATATGTTAAATAAGTTTGAGAGTAAAAATTTCGACGATTACAATACATTTTAGAATTACTCTGGTGTCAGCTTAGAAAAGTTTCTAAACGGCTATGTTGCTCCTAAAACGTAATTCCATTACCTGTAAACTTTGAAATTTTTCTACAAAGGTAAGCATAAAAATTTTCCAAGTTCAAATGATTTTCCTAAAATCTAACCATTCTAAAAGGCAAAATAGTATGCAATAAAAGAGTCTATTTAAACTGCTTCTCTCTCTCTAGCTAAAATTTGAGCAATAAAAAGACATTAATTTTATTCAATTGAACACTGTTGGAAAAAAATTTACCTACACTGAAATACAAGGAGCTTTGCAAATAAACACAAAATTAATAACTTTTTGTTGTAACACGGGCTGATGATTAATCATGTCATATTCTTTTATCTTTGCCCACTTTTCTTCATAAATTTCTCTAGGACAATCAAAGGGGATAAAAATCATTGGGGAATTTTCCCGTCATGTAGTCCTAAAGCCCCCCTTCCAATTTTGTTATTATTTTTCCCATACTTTCACTCCTTTCGGAGGACGACAGGAAAAAAGTGATTTTGGCGGAGGAGAAAAAAGCAACTTCTTAATGATGATGATGACAAATGGACCTTATTCCATGAGATATTCTTCAGACAACAGGCAATCCTTCAGTAGGGTTTAGCTATTTGTTCAGACCAGATGGACTTGTTGTTCTTTGTGGTCTCAAAGGACTTCTGACATTCAATATGCTCAATGACATTCAAATTTGCATTTAGAAATAGTCAATTTTGCACAAACGAAACTAATCAGAAGTCAATGGCCGGAACTGAGGAAAAAGCTCCAGGGAATTTTTAAAAGAAACCTCAGGATGAAATAAGAATCAAGTTCAATTTACAGTTTAAGAGTCAATAAATCCAGGTTGATGAACTAATCCAAAGACAATGGCTGGAGCTGCTGAAAAACGCAGAAAATCGCTTCCATTGTGCTTGGGTTAGAGCAAACGAAATAAATGAGACATAAAGTGGGGCCACGAGATAAAAGCTCTGGGTACACTGACTTGGGGTATCGAGACGTTAATCAATTGAAAGTGAGTAGTTCCATTATTCTTCTCGCCTCTCGTGACATTCTGACACCCTTGTGATTCATTTCGCGGGTGGAAAGAGCATCGTCCTTTTGTGCTGAAGTGTTGCGATGTTCCATACAGAATAACTTGGTATACACTAGATAAGGAACATGATGGAAACTTCCGAAGGTGGGGCTCCACAAGACTTAATATTGCGCTATATTGACTTGTGAGTTTTCACGTGACAATGACTCTATAAACATCAAACTGTTGGCTTTTGTGGAAAACATAAGCGCAAGATGTTGCTAGTTTACAGAAAATATTTAGTATACTAAAGGGGTTTTCACCATTTTCACAAACACAGTGATTTTCCTTACTATAAATATCTTATTTTTTCTGAAAGAACACTTTTCTTAAAAACAGTTTTCTTTAAATTTTCATTTTGATTGATGAATCGAATGATGAAACTGAAGATGAAGTTGTTTTATCAAATTATCTTATCGCATTCAGAATAAAAGTTGAATGGCTAGAAACAGAATAAGCAAAATATCTAATTTATTACTTTTTTATATCCTTATCATGTTACATAAATTTGAGAATATGGATTCAAAGTTTAAATCATAAAGCATGTTTTCCGATATTATTTTGGTGCATATAAATATAAAAATGCACGTTATCAGAACATGCATAAAAACAGTAGATTAGTAGGTTCAACTTTAAAATCAGTTAAAAATAGGTCATGCGCTTTAGATGGAAATAAAGCATAAGGAATTTTAAATTAAAA
Organism: Phlebotomus papatasi; assembly: GCF_024763615.1. Classification (NCBI taxonomy): domain Eukaryota; kingdom Metazoa; phylum Arthropoda; class Insecta; order Diptera; family Psychodidae; genus Phlebotomus; species Phlebotomus papatasi. Next base: position 67,216,749 of record NC_077222.1, read on the forward strand.
ATGTTAAATCCAGCTTTTTAAAATTTGTAGTTAGAAATCAATATAATTCTCCTCAGAAGAGCATTGATAAATCAGAAAGACTCCAACAGAAATTTCTAGGAATTATTTTCAATATTTGAACACGAGAGGAACAATCATTGTGAATTAAATTAAAGCGATTAAAAAGCTGTGGAATTAGTGTTTGTCATGGAACTATACTTTTATGCGATAATTAAATGAAAAAGTCTCTTGCATTTATTTCGATCAGAGCAAAATAATTTAATTGTTTATGTATGTTTTACATTACGTTACATTGCTCATTAAAAAACTGATATTGTGAAGGCTTTTAAAATCAGTAAAATATTCCCTAGCAATTGTTCTATTCTATTTGCATTTTTGCGATTGTTGGATTTTTAAATATAGACTATGGCTTACATAGCTTTCCTGTGCTGTACATGAACGTATCATCGAAGTTGTGATCTCTTATACGAAGAAGCAACCCATCGACTGTTTTAATGTTTTAATATTAAAAGTGTAAAAAATGTAAGACGGATATTATTATTTATTTTCTTTTATTGAAAATCTGAAGTCCTACAACAATATATGCTTAGACTTTCTCTTAGAATAAAAAAAATGTTTTCGATTATTTTCTGGGGTAATGGAGAACTACAATATGCATATAATTCACAATCCCTAATTAGAAAGATATTAAAAAGAATGCAATATATTCAAACAATTCAAACAACTATCACACATTTTTTTAAAATTATCTATTATCTCCATAAAGTGTGGTAAAAGTAAACGTAGTGAACAAAAGTGAATTTCCCGTAAATTCATTTTTATAACATCACCCACATCACCTTAATTATCAAATGGGGAAACAAAATGCTTATGATCCATTATAATTTATAGCGCACATAAGAAATTTGAACCTAGGAAATACACATCGTAGAGAGAACGCTATGTTCAACTACTAAATTCTCTTTTCGTAAATCAAGTTACTTTAATAAAAAATTGATTAATTAAATTTATGTTGCTAAACACAAAAAAATTTTTATCTGGGTTTTTTTAAAAGTTTAATGGCATTATTATGACCATTTTTCATTTAATATAAAGTTATCTAATAACACTGTGCAACGATGATTTTGTCCCTGGGTTTTCATGCTATTTTTTCTATTGCTAGGGCCAAATGATTTACGAAAATACTTATCATTTTGATTTCATTTGGATTTTGCGCCTGGTATAGGAAAAACCGTTTTTGCCGTTTTTTGATACTTGGGTGCCTATATCTCCGATTCTGCTGAACCGATTTATTTCTCACTAAGGAATAATTTGGTCTCCTTTACATGCCCGATAAATCCTCTGAACAGATGAAGTTCGTACAACTGACGTCAGGGGCGCTGTAGTCTCAAATATGTCAGAAAACATGGAAAAATCGAACTTTTTAGCAACTTTGATCAAAAATATCTCGAAAACTAGAACTGTCCCTAACAATCTGTTTTGTTTGTTTAATAGAGAATTTAATCAGCTACATTTTTGGCCATGTACAATTTTTCTCTCAGATTATTTTTTAACCTAGATATTGATGTTCAAACGAAAAATGAGCATTCAGATTCAGCCAACTAAATAAAACCTTCACAATTTCGAGTGTTATTGTTTTTTTCCTCACTATTAGGCAGTACAAGCTTTTATTATATATTAATTGAATAATTTCGAAAAGTTTCAGAATGCAATTTTTCCGTTTTTATGAGTTTGATCTTTCAACAGTCTAACATTTTCCTATATCGTTTAATTTGGACTGATAGTTTCACTACGAAAAGAGGAAAGTGTAAAACTTCCTCAGTTGGAGGAAATCTTTAAGAGACAACTGAACCAAAAACTTGATGATAGGGGAAAGATTTTATAAAGCTTTGAAAAGTCATTACATCTCGCCTGGGAATAGCCAGATTTTTACGATTTTGAGAATTGATTCATGGACCCCATTTATTGCATTTTGCATATGATCGCTTACATGGTGAGGCATCATCGGTAGCATATTGACCTTTATCTTCTAATTGTATTCGAGGGTTATAATAGGTATATCCTTTGACCTAGTAAAGCGTGTCCACGACAAGATTGTTCCAAATGATTTGATATTTTTGATATTTTACCTTTTTTTGGTGAAACTCTCATCAAATTCTGTTCATTTTTCGCTGAAATACGAAATAATAATGGAAAAGAAAAGGGAACTGATCGTATTACACGTATCTAAAAAATTCTGGAATCAATTACGCGGACCTGGGAAAACTCACAAATGCGTCACGCCAGACCGTCCGGAGGGTGATTCTTCGATTCCTCGACAGTAAAACCACTGCCCAGATCGAAATTTGGAGAAAAAGGTGATAATGCGCTACATGAACAATCCTTCGACATCTATGAGTGATATGGTTAAAAAACTTAAATGTTCTCCCAGTCTTGTTCACAAAATCAAACAGAAGAATGACCCGAAGACTTTTAAGGCCCAAGCAGCCCCTCATCGCACGGATGCACAAAGTCAGTCAGCTAAAACACGAGCTCGAAGGCTTCACGATAAGATGATGTCTGGCTTTAGTGGGTGCATCTTGATGGATGATAAAACATACGTAAAAGGAGATTTCAAACAATTACCAGGACAGCAATATTACACCGAAAAGTCTCGCACAGGATGTAAGAAAAAGTACTGGTACAAAAATTATAAAAAGTTTCCCAAAAAAATACATGGTTTGGATGGTGATCTACTCATGTGGACGTCAGAGCAAGGCTTTCTTCATGCAGGGCAACGGAAACTCGTCAATTTACTTCACGGAGTGCCTTCAAAAATGCCTGTTGCCTCTGTACAGATGCCATGACGGCCATGACATACCCGCGATCTTCTGGCCAGATTTGGCGTTGTGCCTTTACTCAAAAGCAACCAATGAATTTTTACGAGGAGAACGACGTTAGATATGTACCCAAGGAGATGAATGCGCCAAACAAATATCATCAATTATCAAATACGATCTGAAGAAGAAGGCTAAACACGTCGAGAACATCGAGGACTTCAAGAACAAATGGAATGAAACAACCAAGAACCGAGGTGATGATCTTGTACAGACCTTGATGGGAGGACTCAAGAAGAAGATTCGAGATTTCCCCAATCAAATACTTGAATAAAAACTAATATATCTAATAATTCTACAATAAATTAATGTTTCAAAAAATATTTTTCTTTTATTTAATATTATGTAGACTTAGACTACATTTTTAAAACATTATTTTTGGGTACAATCTTAACGTGCACACGCTTTAGAAGCAATATCTATGAAAGCGTTTATCTTAATGATGGCGGAAAGGTTTTATAAAGCCTTATTTATTTAGCTGTGTTTATTAAGATACCTAATAGCCTTAATAGTACCTTCAGTTATTCTGTAGTATCTGTTTTTCTTTCTTCCTTCAGAATAAAAAAAAACGTTAAATTAAATTTTCTTCTGTTCAGCGTCAAAGATTTCATTAAAATTCAGTAACATTACAATAGAACAGTATTAGAGCGACATTTAAAATTAGTTTTTTGCTATCACGTTTTTGTAGCAAAAAAGATTTTCACAAAGTTTCAATACAGATTTTTAATAAATAATGTCTACTTAAATTCATGTTTTCAGCCTTTACATATTGTGGAACAATTTCATTAGAGTGGAGCCTTTTGGAGCAATTTACATGCATATTATGTGCAAAGAATTAATTCAAAATTCTCCATTTTGTTGAAAATTGGTAGATTCGCTTTTAAGTTTTGAGATAAATGAAAGACCCTGTAAATGAGACAATGAAAGAGTGTGGACTGATGGAGAAGTCTGGGGTAGCAAGTAGATATGTAATATTAACACAATTATGGCGTATAATTGAATATTTCATACAGAGCATTGATAGTACGCTAATTTGTATTAAAACTTGACGGGAAAATTCTCATAATAGATAAGAGCAACGTGGAAAAGCCAAAATTACGACCGATAATGTGTGGGTGACACCCACCATACATAAACCACAGATATTAAGTCTATGATAAATTATGAAATTTATGATGCTAATGTTCAATTTTCACAAATGTGTGCTTATAATTTTAGAAAGACAATGCCGAAATCTGATATTTTGTGCAAAATTGTGGAGTGTCAGAGGATGATAGAAAATTCATTGTGAATTTGGGTTAGAGGGTAGATTCAATTCAATTCTTAATACAACTGAACAAACACAAATTACCCTCCCAAAGTCAGAAAAGTCTTGCATTTTGATTGTATGGTATTTTCCATCCGCTAAAATCTCTGGCAATTGAAATGAGTAATGTTTTGAAAGGCAAAATGCACAAGTTAATATTCATTGTGTCTCTCGTACATGAGACATTCTATACAATTATTGTTAAAACACTGGAAAAGTTACTAAAAGCACTTGCAATGAAATATGAATTGCCAGCTTCCTCTCCAGATAACTTTGGAACCTCGTAACAAACCACTGTCGGTCCATCCGACGAATTTACCACAAATTTTCGCTTATTGCTAAAAAAAAAAGGATGGTAAAGCGTCTCAACTTTGCCAAATGCTCGAACTTGTGATGTTAAATTCTATACCCCAAAAACCCCAAAAGTAACTTCACATGATTCAACTATAATTAGTAGAATATTTAGTGCTCTAGTTCAAGGAGAAAGGAATAATTATTCACGTGTTTGAGAATTTCACACAGTTTTGTCCACAACTCAATTTGTTTCCAAGTTAACCGATATATAGGGGGAAGTGGGGCTACTTTGAGCTGTGGGGCTACATTGTTATACATTTTTTCTCATATTTGTAAAGGAAACTGGGTTTTAACATGCTGTAATTTGAATAGATAAAACAATTGTAGATCTAAATAAAATAATTGTAAGGACCAGCTTGATTTAGAAATAGGCGAAAAAGTCGTATAATAATCTGGCCCGACAGCTCAAAGTAGACCCACCTCCCCCTAACCAATTTGAAACGATTTATTTAGACAAAAGATCGCCAAAAATATTTTTGGAGTAATACAAACACTGAGAGAAATCCGAAAAAGTTAAAATAACATACCGGTAATGTTAATTTTATCCTGCAGTATTGATCCGAAATCGGTGTAAATATTATGCTTTTTAGGTGTATTAGAGGTTAAAGTTATCCTTTTTCATGTTAATTTTACCCTTAACACTTGGAAGGACCCTAGTGGCAGCCGCTGCCAATTTAATTTTCAATTTTATTCTTTATAGTGAAGAATATATTATTTCGCATGGAGACCCGATTGAATGCGTGCAGAATTTATCTGGCTATTTTTTCGTTATAAAATTTTTAATAAAAATTAAATATTAATGTAAATATATTGCAAAAACAAAAAACTGCACTCGGAAGGACCAAGTGGCAGTTGCTGCCATATGCATTTTATATGGGAGTTTGATGTCCTGCAGATGTAATTTTCTTGATTGTTAGTGTATAAAAGCCTTAAAAGAACAAATTGAAAGTGTTTTTGCAAATTATTGAGAAGAATTATGGGAAATATTGAATTGGGAAATATGTATGAAATATGAATAATTATGGGAATTATTCAATTTTTCTCTTACTTCCCAAAGCTGAAAATCCATTTTGTTAAGCGAAGTTAATAGAAAACAGTTAATAGTATTAACTATTGTTCATAAAGTAGAATTTTTGCTTTGAAAAATAAGAGAAAAATTGAATCATTCAAAAGCTGCCGCATCCAAAGGCACACCACTTTCCCTGACTCCAAGATGAAAACATCGAATGGTTAAAAATCTTTAGATATAGTACCCAAGAAGATGAAATTTCTGATTCAGACACCAGAAAAGAACTGACTAAAGCTCCGAATGTACAAATATAATTAAAAATATCAAAATATTATGTAAAATCCGATAAATGGCAGCAGCTGCCACTTGGTCCTTCCGTGACACTTTTAGTTAGGGTTCTACGAAGTGTTAAAAAGGTGTTAAATTAACATTAAAAATGTTGATATATTTTTACTCCTAAAAGGTGTTAAAGTTATGAGGAAAAAAAGTTAATCGCACCCTCTTTTTTTCTCAGTGAATGAATTTCGTATAAAAAATAATTTTCGGTTCGTAACCGATACATTACCGATTCATAACTGTTTGGAATTAATTCAGACTTGTTAGAAATTCCTAGGCCTTTCTAACAACCTAAAAATACCCTATTCTATTTAGACCTGCTCCCTATAGACCCTCAAACCTTTGACCTAAGACTGATAAGAGTCGGACAGACGGATATATAGACGAACAAATTGAACAAAAAACGAGTAGAACGGAACCGGAGTTCGTCGGAAAGTGGAGTCACTCGTCGGTTTTCTCACAAAAAACGTAACGTCATTTTCTAAAAATCGTCTGAATCGCGAAGATGTTGAGAAAAATGATCCCCGTGAAATAGAAGAGAAATTTTAAGGTGTCAAAAAATCAGCGGCTTATATAAGTATTGCTCTCTCAGTGGAGTTCAAGCAGTACAAAGATGATTTGATGCGGGAAATATCTGAAGAAGGAATGAGTTAGTCATTGTCTCTGGTGAGATAAATTGCAATATTAAGCTAAATCACTTAATCATGTTCCTTTCACATGCAAGAATTTTCTACGTAATCTTGTGCCTTTTTATTTTCTTTTTCCTCCATGCTGTAGAAAACCAGAGAACGTCTACAGGGAGGAAAATTGGCTTAAAAACAAGAACTTTTGTGAAAAGTTTCTCTACAATATTCGCATATCTGGACAATAATAATAAAAATCGTAATGATTTTCGTCAGGATACTCAACTCTCTGTTATTCACATTTTCTCTGGTATAATCAAACCATTATTTGAGAAAACTTTTCGATTTAATATTTGTGCCACTTTTAAAGCAAATTACATAACATTCATTCGCCCTATTATTGTCTCTTTCCAAAAATCGTACTTCGATATTAGTTTCATTTTGGACTTTTATTTCACCTTATTTGTCCTTTGCTCTGTTATGCCTTATATGCTCGAGTTTTTTTTTACAGAGGCGGCTATAGTAGTTCTCTAAAGATGAAATCGATATAGAGAAAATTACTGATGTAGTGTATACACAGGATGCACAGTAAAAAAAAGATTACAACTATAACCGTTGGTGTGCTTGTTTAAATTTTAATATACCAGCGGCAGCGTTTATATTAACAGTCAGCCAATAGATTAATAAGTTAATAGGATTAAAAGCGTTAAATGAATTTCGACCAAACTAGATCTACATACAAGCAAAAAGATAGATACCGTAGATAAGGAGAATTGAAATCGTCTATGCTGACTGATACAGCAGATAACAGCGAAGACGGCTCAGAAGTATCTGGTTAAAATGGCAAGCTGTGGCCATTTCTTGGTAAAAAAAATTGTTCAACTAATTACATAATTGCTAAGTTCATCTAATCGAGCACTAGGCCATAACGAAACTTAGTATAGGGGCCACAGAAGAAACATCTTCTTTAAATCTTTAGGGATCAGTGGTTCACCGGTGGCTTATCGGCCCTTAAAAAGTTAAAATAAGAGGTAGTTTTCCTTAGTAGTCCAATATTAATATGGATAATACTTCCATAAGATTAGTCGAAACAAAGTAACGAACGACTGAACGCATTTCTCGACACGATTAATAACACATACGGAAAAACAAATTAAGGAAGATACTGTTAAATGTTTCGGAGTTCAAATACCAAATGAAACTAGGCTAGAAACCACTTAAAATATAGAACTACCTTAACAACTTGTAGCACGAATGCTACAGGTCCCACACCAGTGGAGCACCCTTCATCTCTAGCCTCCCGGAGATTGAGCCCCATTGCCCATTCCAAGAAGGCCACGAATCCAACGTCCTCCTCGCTTCACTGGTGAAGACCTACTAACTGAATAACTCGTCGAGCACTCACAACCCCATCTAGTTACACCCCAACTGAACAGTGATTGGTACCATTGGCTTAGAATAGTCTTTGTCAGGACGGGCTTTCTCCCTCCAACTCTTCCAGGCTCAGCTCAACAGTCCTACTACAAACTCAAGTAACTTCCTGATACTCTTACCTTTAAAATGACAACGACGCCTAAGGCTTTGGCAGATCAGCTGCGTCCGATCTTTCATTATGAAAATGTTGCCCAAGCAGTAGCATGTATTGTAGCACGAGTGCTGCAAGTCCCACACCAGAACATGCTGGAGCTTCATGGTTAGCCTCCCGGAATTAAGCCGTATTGTCCAGTCCAAGACAGCAACGAATCTGGCGTCCTCCTCGTTTCGCTAGTGAAGACCGACTGAGGAGTCGATTTGATTGTGCCCGGAACTGGAACTATATAGCGATATCGTAATTTGAGGTAAACCGCCGTTATAGCACCCCACAAAGTCACCACCCAGGCTGAACAGTGATTTGTACTTTTGGCTTAGAAGAGTCATCGTCAGGACGGGCTTTCTCCATCCAACTTTTCTAGGCTCAACAGCCCTACTATGCAATATTCAGAACCAAAACCTATCTGCAGATCAATTAACAATATCTATGTTCTCAGTTATTTCGCAACTAAGAAATTTTCGACAAAAGAAGCTGATTTTTGATTGTTTCCTTGCAAAAAGAATTGGAAGATCCTTAATTTAACTTTTTGTGACATAACCCACTTAAATATGTAGTTGTTCTTTGTTGGTTCTGTTTCAAATCTCTGCACCACAAAACATTTGAATGAACTTCTTCAAAGCTGCAGTTTGACTTGAGAGCAGCATTTATGATACCCATACTCTATTTATACAATATTCGTTTATTCTGCACTCCCTGCATGTTAAAACATTAAACAATTAATGCTTTGTGTAGTAAAACATCATAATGTGGTGCTCTATCTTGAACAGGTACAAAAGCAGAGATACAACATTTGGTGGAATTCGCCTGAAAGTTCGACAGGTGAGCAAATTGAAAGCTGCTGCATGACTATGTTCAAACTAAAGTTAATTTTAATACAACAATTGGGTGAATTAGCAAGTTCATTGATTTTGCTAGGAGGCTAAAACTTGTTCAGCACTTCTATGTTCTCGGCTAAAGGGATCCTTACCTTGAGTATAAGGGATGGGTTTGACTTTGGTTTCCAATTTGAATTGGAATATGGAATAATATCGACTCAACCAAGAGTTTCTGTGTACAAGAAGTGGCCATGGAGAGTGTAAGTAAACTTTTGAGTCAATACTGATATAAAAGTGGGCTTGAATCTTTTTTCTTTATTTTCTTTCTCCACCCATAGCTTGGCCCCTCGAATAGAGAATAAACAAAACCAACCCCTCGACTAAAAAGCATACCCCATACCCTAGTTGGAACGTCTTGGCTTGTGTATGGAATTTTTATATTATTCACCATTGAGAATTCAACAGACTGATGAATATAGAGGAGTTGTATGTCGGAGTTTTCGCATCGCGAATGGCTACCCCAACTGCTGAGGGATGAAACTTCCTCTCTGCCTGAATCCAGGGTGGTATGGTTGGGTTTGGACTGGGCCCCCAGAGAGCGATGGAGTGTGTATATGGATGTTGAGTTTTATTGATATTATTATGATTAAAGTTTTACCATAGAAATATACACAGTCGTTCTTTTCACCAAAGTCTCTATTCTTCGCACAATACCCCAAACTCATAGGGTTCTATTCTCCTGGCTTCGTGAGACCCTGACTAGATCTAATTTCACATACAAATACTTTTCCGGTCGCAATGAAAAACCGGACCATTGTATGTCTCTATGCAAATTAACTTTCTCTTGGTCTTTCTTTTTCTCCGCAAATTCTTTCATTTCTATTTTCATCATCCAAACACTGAAGCTTAGTGAGACAATTCATCGAAGTGTTGGGTAGCTGAGGGGTTGGAACCAGAGAAATGACATGATAAATATATAAGACAACTTCTATGTATAGACTCTATGACACAATGTATACAAGGAATTATACTCATACTTCTGGGAGCCATCGTCTTCTATTCTCGATTGCTAAGAAATGATGGCAAATCCACCAGGGAATGATTTTTTGTATCACCCCAAACCCCATCCTGACCATCTCCCTGTTTGTTGTTGAAAAACGTGAAGATGATGTGTTATCGACATTCACAACTTTTTTCTCTCTTTTATCACCATTATTCACTCTTGGTGTCAAAAGTTGGGTGGATTGGGGAGTGGGTGAAAAACTAAAAAGCATACTTTTGATGTTTTTCTTTTATTTAATCCTTGATTTTCTCTTTCACGTTTTTATTGCTGAAGACATATAAAAAAGAATACAAAAAGCATCATTTTTAAGAACATGGAATAATGGTACAACACTATGACTTTTTTGTTAGTTTTAGAGATTTTATGCCCTGAGAAAAAGATGTATTTTCTTAATAAATCTTTTCGCTAATTAAATTTCTTTGTAATTAACTAAAATGAGATGACAGTTTCATAACTTTGCTAAATGCTCGTATTTGTGTCCTTGTAAATTTTAAAAATTTATATAAATAAAGAATCATAGTGCTCATGAGTTTCAGTTACTTTCTTATAATTATCTGTGTGCAATTAATTTATACTAACTAAAATTAAATTTTAAGAAATGCTCAAAAGCCAGGGTGTTGAACAAGTGAATTACAAATTAAAATAATTATCAGTAAGTTACCAGTTCATAACGGTTTGAAATCGATTAAGACTTAGGCGACTTAGGAATTTCCGGAATTCTAGTACTTGTTAATACTAAATCTACCAACCGTTTTTGGTCGTTTTTCGGTCAAATAACAAACCGCGGTAGGACAGGATACTCAACAAATTTGTCTTGGGAAAGAGCAAAAAATAAAAATTCCAATACTGAAAAAAATATTACTTGCATATTTTAAGAAATTCATAAAGCTTGATAGTGACATTGTACCGTTTAAATAAACCGGTCAAAATGACCGGGTCGTGGTAGGTTTTAGTGTCTAATGTACCTGTCTACTTTTCCCAAAAATTTAAAACATACATTCTCGAGAGTTGATTAGCATTTAAGATTGAAAATTAATTTCAAAAATTTAAAAATGAAATATGTAAATTGAGAAAAACAAAATGTCGCACTACAAATATTCAAAAAAAATTGTTATATCCGTCAGGGAATCTGTAAGAGCGGAGCTTTTAAAGCAATCGCGTGGATGAGGTTCTCCAGATGGATAGGTTTCTCCAGAACCCTCAACGTTCCTCCTAACGATCTATTCCTATGACGATCCAACATGAACTAACTCTCACAATACTAATCCTCTCTACGATACCCATTCCGACGGGGTAACTCACACGCTAGGAGCGCTCTTAGAAGAAATCGGTGCCGATCCGAGAGACATCTACGATATCCAATTCAAATACCAACGGGGGCTTTAAACGTTGGGGAGAAGCTTGTGCTAACAAAATGTTTATAGAGCTAGTAGAAATCATTAATTGAAATTTTAAGAATATATTTCCATATCTCTTACACCATTCAATCGAATAGAAAAGATTTACATTAAACGCAAGTTTTAACGTTTATTTTAAAGGTTTTTAAAATATAATATTGGGATTTAGTTGAATTGTTTTATATCGTAAAAGTTTAGGGTTTATTTTGCAGCCCATTTTCAAAACTTTTTTTCGTTTATTGATATTATAATTCTTTCATGTTCTGAAAGTTTTTCTTTTTTCTTCCACTCTTCCTAGTTTTGGTACACAGTAAAAAAAGTTGACAATAATATTTGATGGTTTATTTTGAAAGCACATTTATTGTTGTCATACTAATATGTACTTTAGGTAATCTGAAAATGTGTGGTAAATTGTGTCGTGTGATGGCAAAATTTGCGAATTATTGTACAGTTGTGTTCATTTTATTACACATTTTGTGTAAAACTATTTAAATTTTAGATTGAGACAACATGTGTTGAAAATATATAAGTATGTAGCAATAAATAAAAATTTTATAGGGGGAAGTGGGGCTACTTTGAGCTTTGGGGTTACATTGTTATGCGATTTTTTCGTATATTTCTAAAGAACACTGGCTTTAAACATGATGTAATTTGGGTAGACAAAACAATTGTGAATCTAAGTAAAATAATTGTAAGGACTAGTTTCATCCAGAATTAGGCGAAAAAATATTATATCAATACAGCTCAAAGTAGACCCACTTCCCCCTACCATGATATTCACTATAATTGGCTTGTACCATGATAAAGAATATCATAGTAAAACCCAATAATTCTTCTTAATCGGTAACTAATCGTCTCTGGTCATTTTGGAACCCCTGCCCTGAAAATATCCAAATTGAAGAAATATCCGAAAGAAACTAATTTAAAATATAACTTTAATATTGGATAATGAATAGATCTCGAAAATCATAAAAGAGCCCTTAATGGATCAAATGAAGAGCTCAGTGCAAAAAACGCTATTTTAATAGGGAAATGCATACGACTTAGAGTTTTTTTGCTCTGAGCGCCTCAAATGAGAGCTGTATGAGTCAAGTATCTAAAGTTCAAATCCTCCAAAGGAATTTTTCTGCTACTAAAATCGTTTGAACTGCACCCAGTGACCTTCACTGTACTTTATGCTATGGAACATGGGACTGACAACCCTACTCTTGTATAAGAAAAAAATTATAATACTTGTTTAGATCTCTGCTTAGGAGAAAGTCTAATTCTTCTATGTAACGTCGTGCAAGAAATATTATTATTATTTTTGAATATTCATTGACAAATTACAGATTTATTCAAGGAATTTAGGTACCACTGCCCTATATTGTATGAAAAAAAATCTATTCAAAATATTTCATATTAATAATTCAATTTATGAAATAGAAATATGCTTAATATGTACATAACGAGACTCTTATATGTATCTAAAGTAAACCCAGAATTGCCACGAAACTTTGCATATAAATGCCAAAAACAAAGTTATTCTGTCGTGCAAACAAGAACAATTTGAAGGTAAAAGAGATCACAATAATATTCTTGGTTGCTCGCGTTGTCAAAGCTCATTATGGAGAAGCTTTTAAGCTCAAAGGTGAAATCAGGAGAAAACTTAGGATAGGAGAAAACTCTGAATGTATTAAAAACCATGTACAACTGACGGGGTTTATGCACTAAAAACATGGCATGTGTATTATGAAAATATGTTGATAGCACATCGTATTTATATGCTGTGTGAATAAATAAAAGCCACTTCAATTTTCCCTAGTGTTGTCATCCACCGTATTAACTCGTGCTGAAAAAAGACTCAGGGATTCTCTTCTATAATACTAGATGCCCGAGGGTTGTTATATATATATATATATATAGAAAAAAATATATCTATCGTGTAAGTTTCTACCCTTCTTGCAAGAAAATTGCACTCAATAATCAGAAAAATGTCATTCTTGCACGTGAATCAAAAGTTGTCGGAGAGTTTGTCTTTCGCTTTGAAAATGAAATCCCACATCTAAAATGCACATACTTAGAGGATGGGGACAGTACATATTGAAGTGAATGAGGTGTACTTTTCCCATCTCATAGGTGCCCCACAAACATCCTCACCCTGAAGGCTGGTAAGGTGGCAGGATCATTTCGGTGGAAGAATCTTTTGCTGCTGATGCCACTTTCTTGTGATCAGCATTGCACTTCATCGCATACCAAATAAGCCTCACCACAGAGATGCTCCCTCTGCTACTCAGGAGGAAATTGAAGGAGTTGGGAGGTACCAGAGGAAAAGTCTTATGTGGATATAGGGAAAAGTTCACCCGCGCACATCACACACAACTCACACCAAATGTGACATTCAGCTCACATGGAAATTGTGCTTCTATGGGAAAGAGTGGGTGTCACACCAGCACTGCATAATGTGGAAGTGACATGGTGTAAACTGAATATGATTTCCTTTTCATAAAATATGAGCTATTTTCCTGCCATATATGAAATTCATGACTAATTTAAAGTTGCTCCGTATTTCATCCTTCACGACACACCATCTACACTGTTAAAAGTGTATCTTCGGCGCGGGTTTGCGGGAGGGTTAGGAAAAAAACAGGAGCCTCGCATAAAATGAATTAAATATTCTACTTTGGTAACACCATAATTTAGCATATACTGCATATTATTTGTGGAGAATGGAGGGAAGATTTTGCAGCCTCACTTCTTTTTCCATGGAACCCCAGAAGTTGCCCAGAAAATTTACAGCCTCCTTGCGAAAGAAAGAGGATTGCATCGTGTTCTTTTTTTTTTCTTTTCTTCCAGGGATTTTTTTCTGGAAGTCACGACTATCGCAATCTTCTTGAACATTGACTTTCCACATTGTACACAATTTCAAGAATAAATAGTGTAGATATTACAATGTGGTTTTAAATCTCGAGCAGCATTTTAGTAATAGTAGTGTTTTAGTGGAAATTCATTAATAAGAAAGAATAAAAAATTAAAAAAAATTATTCTGTAACCAAAAAAACAGTTATAGTCAAAAAATGGTGAATTTGATCAGTAAAAGTTCAAACTTGTATTCAAGTCAGTATTCAAGTCAAATGACCAAAAAATCGTTTTTTGTTATCAAATAAATCTTATTGTCAGTGAAAAATCTCTTTCAGTTAGTTCAAACTCAAACTTGGTCATAAAAAATTAATTTTGGTCAGTTAAAGAGCGACTACACAGAAAAAAAAAATTTGTGAAAATGTTTGTAAATGTTTGTGAATTCCTATGGGGAGTTGTGAAATGATCGTGAATCGTATAACCCACAAACAAGTTCGTAAAAGTTTGTACTTTTTTCACAAACATTGTTCGCAACATGATCACTTGACGAGCATTTTTTGTACTTTTACAAACATTTGTTCGTAAATTTTTGTTTATTTGACGAATATTTTACAAACATTTATGAACAAATAACAAAATTTTACGAACATTTTTTGTGTGCTTACGAACATTTACGAACAAATGTTTGTAAAAGTACAAAAAATGATCGTTAAGTGATCCTGTTACGAACAATGTTTGTAAAAAATAGTACAAACTTTTACGAACTTGTTTGTGGGTTATACGATTCACGAGCATTTCGTAACTCCCCCATAGGAATTAAAAAACATATATGAACATTTTCACAAAAATTTTTTTTTCTGTGTACGGTTAGTAAAAAACACATCTTTTTTCTCAGTAAAATAATTTGGGTCAGTAGACAAATCATGTCTGGCTAGAAAAATCAATTTGATCAATATATTAGTAAATTTATAATATTCGAAAGAGTTGGATAAGTTTTAGCAATGGGAAAATTAAATCTGTTTTGTTTATTTCAGTAGCATCTCAGATGAAAATTTCATTTTTACATTAAAGTTTTTGCAGATTTAATTTAAATATTGAGCACAAAGGATTCTTTTACTTACAAAAATTGGTTTTTCAACTAACCAAATCGATTGACAAAAATTGATCCTTATGGCTCCCGCACACCTTTTAGATCAAGAAAATTTCATGAAGTCGAATTTCGGATCCATTTCTTTCTCACATGTTTTGCGCATGTCTATCTCATTCTCTCGCACCCTTCTTCTTCTCTTAAACAACACTCCAAATTCAATTTAGCTCAATCGAATTTGGTATGCGAAAGAATGAGATAGTCATGTGCAAAACATGTGAGAAAGAAAGGGTTTCGAATTTCGACGTCATGAAATTTTCCTGATCTAAAAGGTGCGCCGGAGCCATTACTGCCAAAGTCGTAAATAACTCATCAAAAATATTTTATCAGTTTTAAAGGATTTAATATCTTTTAATTTATACTATACGGTCATCTGCTATTAAGTTTGAAAGTTAAATAAAAACATCCAGCCAATTTATGCCCAGTTCTTCTGGACGCTGTTACTTCCACTAGTCTGAAAGCCACTAAAAGTTTCAGAGGAAAAGAAATTCACGATAATTCAAAGAGTAAGAAGACGAGTATTTGAACTTTATTTCTTCAGAATAGATTTCCCTTTGATGCTAATTGGAAAGACATTCTGCATTTAATAAATTAAGGGAAAATTTCTATAAGTACCCGTTAAATCCTTCAACTTGATTTTTAATTAAACGGTATGGGGTGGAAAAATATCTATTTAGATGGGGTAACATTTCTCGTTGACAGTTTCGTGGAAATATTAAAAGTCATTTAACATTTAACTTAACCAATCAAATGGAAGAGTTGTATGATACTTTTTTCTTTATTCTTTTTTTCTTTTAAGAATATGTAAAGCATATTTATCCTGTTATTTAACCAATTTTTGAAGAGGTTTTTATAATTATATCTAGTTTATAAATAAATTAGGATTTTTCTCCTATGTTTAAGTAGAACTGAGCCATATCATAATGTAATTTAGCTTCTCATTCTGTTTGTGAACCTACAATTATATCACGATAAGGCTCAATTTTATTTAAGAATAGTTCAAAAATCTCAATTTCAGAGGTGCCCCATTTCCCCCTAGCTGAATTTAGTTAGTTTAAATATACGTATGTAATCTAGTTCATAAACGCTTAAAAAATATCGGTTTAGAAAAAAGACTTCAGGTGCACCAACCTCCTACATTAACTATGCAAATTTAATAAACTTTAAGAATAGAAGTTTTAAATACATTCTCACTTTTCACACTTACAATTACACTAAATTGTTAATCAGCAATTAATTTTAATTAGGTTCTTTAGCCTTTTTTAATGTAAGTGTTCAAAAATTTCGCTGCACTGATTTTACAAAAATGTTCGATATTGCAATTGACTCACAACCCCTTTGAATTACTAAGCTTTATCCTCATTTTTTTCTGCTCAGCTGAGGACTGAGTGCATATTTAGGCGATGTACGATACACCCACTCATTTTACCCCTCACCTGGAGCTTTTGTGCAGCAGGAAAAGCTTCTCACGCCGATGCTTCTAAATTGAGAATGAAACATATCCGCGTGTTGCGCCTCGTTAGCTTGCATTTCCAGGCTACAAGTACCAGAGAATATTTTTGCTAGAGCATGTCGGTGGGGCTTGGTTTTGGCTTTCGACCGAGCTTTCGACACGAAATTGTGATTTGTGTGTTTGGAAGAGCGAGTGCCAAAGGAGTCAGCCAACCCTTTCACTTTGGAAGTATTTTCATAATTTTCAGTAGTGCATACCCCGTACCCGGGGTTGCTCTTTGGAATTTTCAATTTCACAGAGTGTATGTTTCTTATATGTCGTGTGATGGAGGCACCATAAAATTTACGCACAGAGATAACGACTTATTAATTTTGTATTAATGACACCCATACCACTGACATGAAGTAATTTTAATTATAATTTTTGAGCAACCTATTTTAATCTCTCGTGATTTGGGAGATGAGGATTTGGGATAGTGTTTTCGCGAAATTATCTGCAGACCCCATTTCTTCGAGCTGCAGGATTCGTTTCAAAGCCACAACCTGTTGCTGTTAGCATCAATAAATTCTCATGAGCCATTTGTATGATGATAATTTTACAAGGTATACGTTGGAAGTTATGGCAAAAGTGGAAGAATTTATTGTTTAAAATTTGGAGTATATATATGCAGTGAAGCAGAAATTATGGTGATATTCCACAGAAAAGCCCTTATAATTAAAAGTTGAGCCGCAGATTTGTATGAGTGCAGTTAAAACCACTGTTTTGCATAAACTATTTTTGGGATGTACAGTACATGCATGTACTAAAAAGGTAAAGATGAATTTTGGTGTGTGGAATGTTCATAAAAGTTACAGCAATTTTAATAGTTATTTTCACTATAGAAGCAATAAAAGTTTCTCATTTTAAATTGCACCATAGAGACTCCGAGGCGTCTGTATGGGGAGGGGATGCTATTGTTTATGGGAAAGAAATTTCAATTATAAAAGAATGGGGAAACTTCTCACATTGCTTGTAATATTTGGATAGAATTGCAAAATTAATTTAACAACATACCCTAGTGCTTTCTTCTTTGCCAAGAAAATTTCTTCATGCTGGGTAAAAATCAACTAAAAGGAGCTAGAAAGTGCCTGAGGAACTGTGGATGAGAGATACTGGTGACTAATTGTGAGGAAACCTGATGGGAGAGTATCGTTAGGAAGAGAATGTTTGAAGAAATAAACACCCAACCCTTGACACAGATAAAAGGCTCCTTTTTGGAGAGGGTTGCACCAGAAGAAAGGATAGTGTTTGCCTGTTCAGAAAGAGAGTATGACATCACAAAGGAATACAACTGGGAGCATCATCAAGTAGAAACATAAGATAAGTAGGATCTTATGCTACACGAGTAAAAAGTATCTCTATGAACCCTTGACACCCTTGCACTAAGCCCCTCAGAAATATTATTTACTTTCCACATGGAGTACCCCATGTTATAATATTTTTACCATCCCCGTTCCGTGGGATGGATTAAAATTATTTGTCAAGAGTTACGAGGCTTATTGGATTACCATCGATTTCATAATAATATTTTTCATCAATTCATCCCTCTGGGAGCTCTTGTTCTGAAAAATAGCCAAACAACCATTCTCAAAATTCTCGTATATTTATTTTCCATGGGCACTGTAGGGCAAAATTCCATCGACAAATAATTAAATTATACAAACAAGCGCCAATCTCGTGGAAGAAATTTTCCCCTTTTGACTTACACACCCCTTAGTCTAAGAGGGTGTCGAAGGATGTTAATGCATGTGTTGAGGAAAAAATCATTAGGCTGTAAATAAATAATACAGTACTTTTCCCTCAAACCATGCTGACATATTTCCCGCTCGATTTAATGGTTAAAACCCCCTGATGGATTATGGGGAAATTACCCACGATTTTTTGGGATTTTTCACAACACCCTCAGACACGCATCTACGAGATTTTCCTATAGAACTCAAAGGGGAGAAAGTGTAAAACTCGTAGAAAAAAAAATTGCAGTGAAGAAGCTTGAGGTTGTTTTAAAAATTCCTTCCATCTCTTTAACTTGTACTTGAGACTCTACTGAGATTTGAAATTGAGAAAAGGTTCTTTAAGCACCTTTTGCGTACTTAAGAAGCACTTAATATAATGCAATGCTTTATCTAAGTATTCAGAACAGATAACTACATTCGATAATCTCGAGAACATCTTCCTTATGGTTAGTTAGGTTATATCATTACAATAATAATTAATAAATTTGATGTTATCTTGAGAAAAAAGATATTATAAAAATATTTTTGAAAATTTAAGGAAAGAGAATAAAAACCGTAAACTTCCTTTAGGAGTAATTTGTTTCATATTCATTATTTTAATCTTTTGCTTTTTCAATATTTTTCCTGCACTTTATTGATTAGAATTTTGCTATACCGATCCTGTACTGTACGATATTTTTTTCGTCAGCTATTCTAGGTTTAAGATTGATTCAAATGCACCTGAACTTCAGTAGCGACTTAATATTTGATTTACTGATACACTCTGAAAGCTATAATTTCTCGTTTATTCGTCAGTTTTTGCCTATGTTATGCAGGAGGAAACTAAATTTGAATTTCGTGTTTCCGTGACTGTTGAATCCGGGTAACTTGCACATATTTTACACCATCATAGGGGGGAAAGAGAAATAGCGCAGAAATTTCCCGGACAGGTAATGAGAATGAATTCTGGTGCCAAACAAAAAAAAACTTGTAATGAAGTAATGAAAATTCAATGAACACATAGTAACTTTTCTGATTAAATTTAAAACTCAGCCAGACTAAAAAAAAATCCAATGCATTTTCAATAAATTTTCCATAAATCTCTCTGGGTGAAAAGTGTTATGATTTATTAGCTGAAGAAGTGAAATTGATTTTGAGCTATGCTGAGAGATGAACTTTCAAAGCTATGCTCAGCAGTGTCAAAATTTTTCAATGAAACATCGCTGAAAGCTCTATTAGTCTTCTTCAGAAATCGAGGGTACGGGAAGCTTTTTTTAGTGGTGTGAGAGATAGATGCGAGGCTCTCGAGACTTTCGCCAAACACACAGTCGAGAGCAATTGAAAGCACGAGCAACAGCCATTGAACAAAAAGTTTAATGAGAAAAATATTTAAGATTAACTCTGGGGAGTGGAAAATTTTTCTATATAACTAGCGAAAAGTTGGGAAAATTGCAAGGCATTGACTGTTAAAAATTGGCCAAATGGCCACCCAGTGGATTAGTTGTAAATCATTATACTTGAAGTAGCATGGATGCTCACTTGGGTGCAATAAAGTGTGAAAAGCTTTGCAGAGATGAAAAAGTTGCAGGCAACTCGAGATAGGAGTTTCAGAGAGGCAGCCAGTGTTTGAAGAGATAAAAAGACAAGTTGATCCTCTAGAGGATTTTTTGAAGGAAATTTTTCGAGTGTCATCATGGGCTGAAATTTCCTGCTATATTGCCCAACATTTCATCTCACTCAAAATTATGACTTCAGCTGTAAAGCACTTGAAGGAGCTTAAAATTTATATATGGTTAAACTCAAAACTTTCCCATTAATCCCCTTTGTCCTTCTGACACTGTGTGAAGTGGTGTGTATCTGTTTGATATTGAATTGAAGTGGGTTTGGGGTGGTGAAAGACACCGAAATATATGGATGACAATAACACGGAAGGGACGAAACCCCATTAAAGTATTCAACGGACAAAGTTAAACAAATTAATTATGAACTTTCTCTTTGCGCATAATTGATTGCTACAGCGCCACATTTAATATCATTCCCACTTGAGGGCAATATAAAACACTTCTCATCCTTTCCCATACCACAAACATTTTACAAAATGCCCGGACCCACCCACAGCAGTTTCTTTTGTGTCACAACTCAAATTTCCATCTCCAAAGAAGCCCCCAGAAAACGACAAATTTTCAGCCTGAGATGTCTCCTGTAGAAAGTAAGTCTGACACTCAGAAAAATGTTCAAAAATAGAAACTGATTTCAGGGTGAATAAAATTAAGGATTGATGTAAATGATCTTGAAATCTAAGCTTGTACTAACTTATTAAACGTATTAACATATGAAAGTAGGGGAAGCGCGCTACCTTCGGATGATTTATGTTTTGCACAAATCATTTTTTTTTCAATGAGTTATAAATGAATTTGGCCCATTATAATATTATAGTTTAATAACTAGTCCAATGTCTCAAAATTTCAGGAAAGAGTTAGGGGTGAAATCCATAAGGAACATAGAGAAAAAATTGAATTGTCCGAAGCTTGAGTCGTCCGAAGGTAGCGTGCTTTCCTCTAATGGGCAAAAAATCCGAGTAAAATAAATTTTAGGACTGCTCAAAATTATGGCATCGCATATGCAATTAAATATTACATTAAGTGTTATAGGCACTTAATGTATTAACCGGGACGTAGTATTGAACTTTACGAGAAATAGGTCTACTCAAAGGTAATTTTGGCCACGCCCACTTTAACTGTTATATGACAAACTATAATAACTGACGTTTAAACGTTTTTCAAGCTGCTTTTCTATACCGTTGGTTCTTTATGGTCTTGCAGGCAATTTTTAGTCTGTGGTTTTTCCTTAGGGCTTCAACCTTTCGTTTGGCCACGTTTTTGCTGTGCATTAAATGCTGCATTACGAATTGATTTTATATTTCCAACTTTTAGTGTAAGCCTCACTGAGGGAAAAAGAGGAACTGAAGGTGCCACCTGTGTCACGCATCTTTCCACTTCCTCAGAGTGGACTGTCCACGGCGACTGATGCTCACTCCCTGAAGTACAGGGACAGCTGACTCGAACAAAAGGTCTAGCAACCGGGATGGTTGGTTGAGTGTGTCATATGATTGAAGGATTAGGATTGGTTGGCTTGGTCGCCGACTGTGTTAACATTCGTCAAAGAGGCCATACTGACCATACGTTCTACATTAGACTATTTATGTTGTTGCTATTATGCATATCCACCGTTCGATTTATATTTTCTTACTTCCATCCTGCCTATTTTTGTTGCTCTCTTACTGCTCGAACTCTACCAGAGAGTGCAGTATAAATCCTTCAATTTTGAGTTATATATTGCAAGTTCTTATCCCCTAACGGGTCGTAGTTTGGCAGAATTTTGAAAATCTTAAATTTCGAGTTTTTTAACGTCACGCTGTTTGTCCGTCTGTGCATCCCCCTACAGACAGCATGAGAGGCCAATTAGAGATAAAGACTTGGTACCTTCGGGAGACCTCCTATATGTCCATTCTGGGACCATTAACATGCCCCTCATTTTTCCCCAGCTCTATCTTACCCCACCAAAACCAATTTTTTTGTGATTGTTCGTAAACGCGATAATGCATTTTTTCGATTTTGGACATGTTTTATAGATTGCCCAAATCTACATTTTTCATCTAGGGGAAACTGGGGCACTACCAAACACGGGGTAGCACCAAACATTAATTTTTATTTCTAAACTACTTGGACTATCTCGACCATTTCTTCAGTGGACCAGCATCCCTATAATGCCTATAAATTTCTATAAGTCTTGTCCTCTGAAGTCGAATATCTGATTAAAAATCGCAGTGTTTAGTGCTACCCCATGTTTGGTGGTGCCCCAGTTTACCCTATATACGAAAATACAGTTAAATCATTCCTAATAATAGTTTTTCAAGGTCAAAAATTAAAAATCGATTGTTCAGAATAAAGAAACGAATAACTTACAGAAGGCAAATTTTACAGGAGAGCGATTAGAAGCAGAGATTTTACGTGCAGAGTATAGGATTTTTGAGATTTAAAATCTCTATAACTAATAATAATTATCTTTAAAGTATAATATTCACAGGGAAGGTACAGGGTATAAAGAAATATCCAAAAAGCGAATAAAACGAATTTTGTAAAAAACCGAGTTGTTCGACTCACATTCTGAGTCGTCGAAATTCTCTAGAAAGCGAATTTCTCAACCGAATGGTATTATGTTTGGACTCCTTTGAAAAGTCTTGGAATTCCCGATTAGACTGAATCAGTACCAATAGGTTATGAACCAATAATGAATCGATTATGAACCGATAAGTAACTTTCATCCGAAAATCAATTGTATTACTCATATGCTATTCTGGGCGATCTTTGTGTCATTTACAATTCGGTTAAAATCGGCTGTGAACCCGTAAACAGTAAATGATGTAAAAATATTTTTGAGGTGTACAATTAAAGTGAAGAGTTCGAGCATTTCGCAAAGCATAGGACGCTTTGTCATCCTCTTTTTCTTTAATTCTTTTACGCTTTCTAACTCTATTTCCCTTTTCATAAATTTTTCTTTGGGATAAATTATTGTAATTATTTTTCTCTTTACTTTGATTGGACGTTTTGCATGTGGCGTCACAAGGCCGACCTTGTCGGGAACATAAAACAGTCTTCAGACCTGAGGTTTATCTATATGGCTTAAGTGCTTTAATCGTTTTAAATCTGGAGTAGGCAATTTCAGAGGCCTAGCGTTAAGTCCGTGGTGACAACAGTATCAATAATGTTATGTAATAAAAACTACTGAACGTATAATAGTAATAAAAAGAAATTATGGAAGCAGCGAAGGTAAACTTTTTACAGATGTATAATGAATACATTCAGTCTATCCTTGAATTGGAGACTATTCAAAAATACTATGACAAAACACTCTTGTAAAGACTAGCAGAATTTTACTTTCGTGTTTTCTATTATTCATGAGCAGTTTTGATTTGGTATATTTTTTTTGCATAATATATCATTTAATTTGATTTTCTTCTTTTCATTTTCATTATCTGACTAACTTTAAATTTTGTACATACATTCATATTCGGTGATAAATTAATTAAACTTATGAAAAATCATGAAAAATAATGGGTGTTCTTGCATGTTATATAAACCGACCTAGTTATTAAAGCCACAGAGACCATTCATTATGATAAGGCGGGATGCATATCCTAGTAAAAATAAAAGAATCAAATTGATCCAATTCTTTTGCAAAGGATGGAACAAATAAACATGTTCTATTGTGATAAATGTGCATTCAACGTTTGAAATGTTATCCAACCTTTGCAAAAGGATTAAATTTGGATCAATTTGATCATTTTATTTTTACCAGTGTAGGGGAGACCAGGGTAGAATTAGCCACCAAATGAAATATTTTATTGCCTATAATTTGTACAAAAAATGTTTGTATAAGTCTTATAAATTTCAATAAATAGGAAGGGAAGTATATATTTAGAATAAGGACTGGTTTCCTGAAAATTCCTTCGAAGGTAAACTATAATATACTACTATCTAACACTGAGAGAAATCCGAAAAAGTTAAAATAACATTCCGGAAATGTTTATTTTACCCTGCAGTATTGATCCGAAATCAGTGTAAATATTATGCTTTTTAGGTATATTAGTGGTTGAAGTTACCCTTTTTCATGTTAATTTTACCCTTAGAAAGATGTAAAATTAATATTAAAAAATGTTGATATATTTTTACACCTAAAAAGTGTTAAAATTATGAGGAAAAAAGTTAATCGCACTCCCATTTTTTTCTCAGTGAATACTATACGTGGCTAATTCTGCCCCGGTCTCCGCTAATTGTAAATATTTTAAATTTGAATTTTTGTTAGGTCACTAAAATTACGTTTGAGTCGGATGCATATAACCATTAACTGCACTTAATTGGTCATGTCGTGGAGTTTACAACAAAGCATTACAAAATATTTGTGCCAAAAGTTCATTAAGTCAAATGCATTTATCTTTCTCATGAAGAATGAACATAGAAAATGTTCAAATTGTTTCAGCTGGTTTTTCAATTATTATATCTAGCTTTAAAAAATGGACACCAATATGTAATCATCTTATTGATCCTATAATGATAAAAGGCCGATTGTATATTAATTGTTTAGTTAGTTTAATCCTCGTAATAGATTTTTAAAATTATACCTTATTGAAGGTGAAATTAACATTTTACTTTCTTCCAGCCCTTATGCAATATTCAGCTTCAGTCATTCCCAGAATAATTATAAATCATTTCTGATACTTCGAATTCAAATCATGCCAATTTAATTAACCCTCTATAAGATAAGGTCGTCTCAAGACGGTTATCACAAAAATTACATTTACTGCGATTACAAAGTTCCCATTCATTTAAAATTGCTTTTGTCCATTTAGCTATAATCTTACTGACATTTCTTCTGAAAGTAAATGTAAATAAAAGTAAATTTAAATGCAGTAAAAATGTGTTTTCGATGCGAACCTTGACATGTTGAAACTGTTAGAGGGTTGAATACTTTACCTTTCTGAAGTCCTTGGAAAAATTTGAAGATGCCCAAAAGAAGAAAAAAATCTGAAAAATAGTTTTATCTGATCATAAACTTAAATTGCATTAGGTAGCTAACTATACTTAAAGATATAAGATGGCAATGCTATTATGTAACAATTTTTTGCATTGATCTGAAAACTCTTTTCAAAATGGGTACCGTGTGTTTGCTCAAAGTCGATTAAAAACCTCGCATGCCTCTCGTCGACGATGATAGCAAAAAATTGCACGAATTGCACTTTAAATTTGTTTTACCATCGCAATATCATTTGTAGCCTTAATAACCGTATTATAGTACAGATCAGACGCCCAGAGATTTATAGATCTTCCGATCAGCTAATCTACTTTACTTACAAATGTCATTTATTTACATGATATCGATTTTGATTAAATTCAATTTATTCTTTGACCGCTTTGTCACATTTACAATCAATAGTACAATATATTTTCTCTTGGTGTAGATTTGCAACGAAGCAAAAGTTCAGTAAGGACATTGAAGAGGTTTTGCTATGGCCCAATCCAAAAGGCAGTCTAAAAAAAATAATAATAATAACACTGAATACATTGTTGGGTGAATTGTGAGTAAATTCATTATGACGAAAGAAACCATTGTCAAAGCTCCTTAAGCATTTATGATATTCTTTCATTCGACATTCGAGACATGTGTACATGGCGTCAAAAGAGGTTGAGGACTCCATCCATCTCCCACGTGGCACGTACATAAGGGATGCCAAGGGCTAGGCGGGCAAGTGTATAAACATTCAACAAAAGAATTGCTGGTATATTGCCTTCCATTGTACATCTGTAGCTCGGTCTATGCTCCAAAACTCTGGCGCAGCGCGAAGAATGGAGCCAAACAGTCAAGTCACAGGCAATAATAGCGAATGACGTGACCTGGTAGGGTGAGTTCTTGCGGGGGTCAGAGAATGGCGACAAAATGCTTTTTGCCATTCAAACACCCCTGCCGAGCATCACACCCCAAAAATGATTCAGTGTCACTCAACCCCACATGAATGGGGGATATTGCAACACAATACGCCTGTGACAAGTGCTCCCCCATCGTCTTTAACCGCACCCTCTTCCACCCATTAACATCCACTTTTATGAGAATTATTAGCACAATTGTATGCATTAATGTGGAATAGCACAAAGGCTCTTTCCAATGCAGATCACATTAAGCCAAATATTGTCTGCTGGAGGACGCTATGTCAAAGGTAAACCCAACGATAGCATGTTAACGGGTTGCAACTAAAGATCAAACGTGTTGCTTTTATTTTTACTATCCGATAGGTATGGTTGAACATTTTGGTTTTCAGTGTAAAGTTTCAAATATTCCAGAAAATTTAATCTACGTTCTCGTATTATAAAACCCCTATATGCTAATTTTACATTGATTGATTCCTACTGGGAGCCAAGTGTGTGTAAAAAATCGATCGAAAATTAGTTCTTTATGTATGAAAAATTACATTTCGTCCTTTTAAAAATGTCTTTCCTTAAGGATCAGTAGGTCACCAGTGACCGTAAACCTAAATCATTTTTTTGGGGTACACAAAATTATTTTGTCGCGCCAAATAAAGTTTTATTTTTGGATTTCCGGTAATCAACTGAGTCATTTATTAATAGATCAAAAGAGCACGAAAGTTTCGATAAGCATTAAAACATTAATATTAATTTTTTCCAATTCAATTTATTTTCATTTCATTTCTTCTTTTTCCTTCCCATACGACCATCGCTATCACTGCCTTGATTCCAACTTCAGTGATAAATATGATGGAAAAACCCTTCATTAATTGTATGTTTTTGTTATCATATCAATAGTTATAATTTTATTATAAAGAGACTAGGACTAGATCATAACTATGAAAAAAAAAATTTGAGCTATAAAGGGAGGTAGGGCTATATTGAAAACGTTATTTTCGCATGTTTCTGAAGGAAGCTGAACCTGTACAAAATTTAATTTGATCCACAATTGTTTTGTAGATATCTAAATCGGTGGCAGACAAAATCACAAAAGCTAAAATCCCGAAAGTTAAAACCCGAACGCCAAAATCCCGAAAAGGCCAAAATCCCGAAAGCCAAAATCCCGAAAAGGCCAAAATACCGAAAGCTAAAATCCCGAAAGCCAAAATCCCGAATGTTCAAGATCCTGATAGGGATGAAATTATATGAAGGAAAATGTTTAGAACAATTTCCCAAGACACAGAAGATTTCCCTGTGCCTCCAGCAAGCGCGGGTGCAATCGTTGGAGTAGCTATGACACTTTTAAGAATTCGGGATTTTGGCTTTCGAGACTTTGGCATTCGGGATTTTGGCTTTCGGGATTTTGGCTTTCGGGATTTTGACCGGGACCCATCTAAATAATATTTTGTTAAAGCCCAGCTTTTTTTTTTTAGAAATATGAGGAAAACAGCGTTTTCATTGTATCCCCAGATCAATGTTGCCCCACTTCCACCTAGTCTGTTTGAAATATATATAGATGTTTTTATTTAACATAAAATATCTACAAAAAAACGCATTTCAATGTTTTCGATGTGAGCCCAAACGCTTATTGCAAATTTCTTAAGTTCTCCTGTGCTTTTGGCTTTCTATCTTCGAAAATATTTTTAATTATCTTTTGAAATTTTTGTGGTAATAGTGTATCTTTCGATTTAACCCTTTAAGGACGATTGAATTACTGGCGACTCAGATAGATAGATAGATTACAAAAAGAGTTAGATGTGTAACTGTGTGATCAGACACTTAAGTTTTTGAGCCCCTTAGGGCTGAAACAGATTAAAGCCAATCTTCAAGAATATTTACAAGCCTTTGACTGTAACGATTAATCCCAAACTATCTTACACTGAGAACTTAGGATTATCGATTAGAGGTCATTTGCATAAATTTCCTTAACCATTTCTTTTGTTGCCAAATTTTACAGGCTAAATATTCTCGAGGATCAGACTGAGTCTATTTGGATTTTTAGTCAACCCATCCAACTCAACTCCAACCAGTAGTGAGCCAATAAATATTCCTACGGTCATTTAAAAGAACATTTTAATAAAAAAAATCCTGAATCAATAACTTTTTTTACCCTAAATTTTTAACCGTGTCATGCTTAAACCATTAAGCAGTAAAAAGATCGATACTCTGCTTTATAATTAGGGGAAGCCCTTTAGTAGAAGCTTAACATCGCTACTGCAAATGACTTAAGATTAAAAATTTCGATATTATTCTTATTCTTTATCTTATGTTCTAATTTTCTGAAATTTTAGGGTTTCAATGAGGTGCATGAAGACTACATTTGGTAGTCTGAGGCTCCCGTGTGCTTTAACCTGATCTCTGCTTTCTTCATTGATATCTTACAAAAGTTTTATCTACATAGGCTATTTTACAGCAAAGTTTGAAAGACTTAATATAGATTTATTACAATTTTTGGTCTTCAAATTTAGTTTCAAAATATTATGTTAATTAATTATGTTAATATTGTACTAAATCATGAATTGGCCTCTCGACATTCATTTTTCATACTTTTTTGCAGAAGCCCTTTAACCAAGGTAAGTATTTTCCTAAAGAGAGTTGACTTATCAGTCTGACATACGGGTATCTCGAAAATGTGCATTAAAAGCTATCTAAAAATATATTCATAATGTTCACCGAAATAATTCAAGAACTACGAACAAAATTGTTTAAGTCTCGGTGTAATAATTGCAAAATATTTGCAAGGAAAAGTGAAAATAGCTTCACTTTTTATTAGGCTTGATATAGGCCCCTGAAACCATCTAAGGTATATGAATCAGAATTATATTATTATTATTATTATTATTGTTTAGTAAGTATTCAATAATTATGCCTTTTTAATTAGATAGGCACATTCAAGATGAAAATATTATAATCAAATTGAATTAAGCTATCAAACTTTCACTATAAAACGACATATTAACAAAACAAAAAGTTTTATCACTAAACGTATTTCTTTTACAAACGTTTCACATTTCTACCCCTATCGCTGATATTTACACCGGTATTTTGAATTCCATTGAACTCGATAATTCTGATATTACAATGCTTAATATTTCTCTGTGAATATTTCGCAAATCTCGCATTTCAGCCTAAAGTGAAACTCAATACTGCTGCGAAGCAAATGAACCAAAAGGTGTGTATGGAAATGACCACAGATTTAACCTGAACGTCCATCAGACGGTTTAAAATGGTAGAGTGGGGGATCAGAAGCAGAACTGTTAAATGAAATTGACACTATTGGACTCTTGGACATTGGATTGTATTGCAACCCTTTCAGAGTGTCAGAATCATTTCTGCATAAACGGCATAAAGTTGACGGAAGTCGATGACGTAGAATCAATCGGAGCCATTGAGAGCTCAAATACTGGGACACTCAACACTGAAATCTATTCATTCTCCTATCCAATAGCCGACTATAAATCGTGACTTTTATTTCTTGGACAGCAAAAGAAATTACAATGTTACTGAAGTGACTCATGGCATAAAAAAAAGCAGAAAAGGCACACAAAGGACTTGTTTGCCACAAAAATCACAACGAATTAAGAATATTTTTTATGGTTCTTTTGCGAATTATTTTCAATGTTCATCCAGAGAGAAAGATTATTTTTGGTAGAGGAGGGAAAAGCTTATTTCACTCTTCCTCATAGCAGCTTATTTTATGCTCACTAAAATTTATGATATTATTTAAATGTATACAACTTCTACTTTTTTTCCTCTGCTTTCCCATACAAACCATCCCCTCCATTTTAAAAATTATCCTTTTTATATCCAAACTCTACATCCCTTTTTCTGGCAGACTTTTGCCATATTTGGGAGCACAAAAAGCGCGCCAACATCATTCGGTCATAATATTTCGTCTTCATTGCTTTCCACCGACAATATCAACGTCCATTCTGACGTGATGACCATTTTTCGCATTAAGAGATGAAAAAGTTTTCTCCCTCTCGAGACTTTTTGTCAGAATAAGAACCATAAAAAATTGTATAAAGTGACTTTCTCAGCTATTTTATTGGTAAAAGCACTAAAAATTTACTGCCAAACTTGAGGGGTTGGGTGAATGTGAGAACAATAGAGATTTTGCCAATTACACGACCATATAATTGATGACTTTGCTGCAGCACCAACGACCTAGAGCTTTCCCTAAGAATCGAGACAACTTTCACTTTAAATTCCGCAGGAAAGAACACAGCCTCGGTAATTGTCTAGAGGGAGGATGAGTTGGATGGCTCATCCGGGAGAAATATTTTTTTATGTATCTCTTGTCAAATTGTCCGTATTATGGGGTGATGATGATAGAGATCACAGTCAAATTTTTATGAATGCTCAAATCATAAAAATGGCTGAATAATATTCCGGCATAATCGCTTCCGGGAAGTATCTTTCCATTCACAGTCGACGGAATTTTTCACCAGTAACCCTTACCACCCACGGAAAATCCCAACGACGGAATGTATGGATTTGTGCAAGAAGAAAATACTCTTTCGGGGATGGAAAAAATCTGTTGAATAATGAAATTCAAATTGAATGCTAATGGCAAGGCTCAACAGTCTTGCTCACACAATCGATACTTTTTCGAGGGGTGAGCGACACCCCCATAAATAGCTGCAAAAGCGAAAGAAATTGAGTTTATAACACTATGCCTTCAAAAGTCAAATGATTTAAACCAGCAGCATATTGAAACCATTTTAAAGAAAAACTTTTGACATTTTAAAATGTAGAGTAAGATGAATTAGACCCAATTTCATTTTAACTTAGAAAATGATTATTTACTAATAAATGTGATATTAAATACAACGTATAAAAAATTTTCTGAACCAAACGATATATCTTAATTTCTTAAACTATTTAAATTTAAATTAACATCCCTTTCTTTCTCAAATGTTTTGCATAGGGTGAAGTGGGGCACCTTTGGAATTGGGATTTTATACTTAACCCTTTAAGGACGAGAAGCTTTCCGCTGTGCGAAATTCAATGAAATCAATTTTCCCTCGATATTTTAGCCAAAATAACATATTTATGGTTAGAAAAAAATGTTCCTACCCCCCTATCCCTAGAAGTCCTGGAAAACTGTGGGTCATATATGACCCAATCGTCCATAAAGGTAAAAAAGCACAAAATTTTCCAGACGACTAGTTTACTCGTTTGCTCTGTTATTTTTGTAGGAGGAATAACTTGAATATATTTGTGATAATAAAAAGAATTATTTAGAGTACGAGTAAAAATTAAAACGATCAAAAATTAATTTAAAAAATATCTCATTAAATTTTTGGTCTCAAAGATTCTTGAAGAGTGGTACACGAAAACAATAATTTTTATCATAAAAATGTATTAATGTTCACTTCATTTTTTATTTTTATGACATTAATCGAAACAATTTCGAGTATTGGTAGCACAGTGATAAATGTCGCTTGCATCACAAATACAATTGGTCTTATAATCCTTTTTTTCTAATAGCACCATGTGCACCTGCGACTTTCCTCAGTTTTCTTAAAAACATGTTTCATGGTAACGGGTAGGTGCAATGTTAGTTGTCTACGAATTTCAGACGTAGTTGCACATTGCTGTGAATCCGGGAGTTCTTCTGGCGTTGATGCGTTCTCGATGAAGACTTCAAAGTCCACTTCATCCACGTATTATTCCAAGTATATTTTGTCGCTTTCGTTCAGGACAAAATTGTCGTCTGGGCATTATGTGGATGATTTCGTGGTCATTGATCTTGGATTTTTTTTCCATTTTTGAAGTCATCTACAAGATTAAAAAGTTATGAATTTACAACATTTACGTAGAAGTATTTTATAAATTA
Organism: Phlebotomus papatasi; assembly: GCF_024763615.1. NCBI lineage: Eukaryota > Metazoa > Arthropoda > Insecta > Diptera > Psychodidae > Phlebotomus > Phlebotomus papatasi. The sequence goes on from NC_077222.1 coordinate 67,248,667, forward strand.
TTAAAATATTACCTGCTTCAGTCAGTATTTCACTGGGAAATCTCAGCTAAATGATATTAACACACAAGATTATACGAATAATTGACTATTTTGCGCACACATAAACAAAAACGTGAAACATTCTGACCTCAAAACTTGAAAAATCCATTCGGTATTTTTTTTTACCTTTATGGACGATTGGGTCATATATGACCCATGAAAATTATAAAGCTATCCTGAAAATACTAATAAACTATAATTTTTACTTTGTTGAAAAATATTATGTATAGTTATTATAATTTCTAGTCCCAAGAGGTTTTTGCTTAAAAAAAATTAGAAATATTAAAAATATTATAATTCAAGCACCAATGTGAAAACTTGAAAATTCGTCATTTTTGAGCTTAAATATTTTTTATATAGCAAATAGCTGGAGATTTGCAAAAAATATTCTAGATTCCTACATCTTTCTACTTTGTGATTAGGTACAAAGATTAGGAAAAAATAACATCAGGTAGTCAGGAAAAATTATTTTCTCTATGGGTCACGGGTGACCCAGTCGTCCTTAAAGGGTTAAACAAATCGAGATGCTAAATTATATTATGATATGGCTCAGTTCCACTTAAACATAGGAGAAAAATCCCAATTTCAAAGGGTGCCCCACATCCTTCTATACCTAACCCACTGTTTAGTACCATTCTTCTTCTTTTGAACATCACTACAATTTCAATTGTGCAATTTACTTTTTAGTGCCAAAGAGTGAGACTGACATATTCAAATATCTAAAACGTTTCAGAAAGTAGAGGATGTGAATTTGGATTTTGTGAGATTTTTCTGATCTAAAAGGGGTATCGGAGCCATAGAAAATTAAAATTTATCACCAACATTTTAAAATTCGATCGGTAAAAACACCTAAACCATTTCAAAAAAGGTCTTATTTGGTCTCATTTGAGCTCAATGAAACAAAAGTGACTATAATTTATAATTATCCCGATTGTTTATAGGTATCGCTCTCAAAACTTGCTCGACTCGTACAGCGTTCTAATTATTATTGATGGACTATGTGATGATCATCTAAAAGGAATGCAAATGTCTAATCTAAGTAATTATTCATGCTAAACATGATATTAGAACTGCACAATTCGAAATTAATTCTCTTATGCATAGAATTTTTATTAATTTCATTTGAAAATATGTATGTGAGAGAATTATTAATATTATGCAGACGTGTGTTTTATACTAATTTAAGGTCTTAAACAGATGAGTTCTATAAAAACGAACATTTCCAATAATAATAATTTCAAATAGTCGAAATATTCCACTGCTTTCTTTTATAGTGGATTTTCCAAGCAAAGCGGTAAGATTAAGTGAAAATTAAAAGACCATTTGAAGCAGAAACGTAATCCACCATGTGAATTGTGCTCGAAAGCCAGAACATTTATGCTCTGGCTTTTGCAGGAAGTTATATTTGTATGCAAGACGACAGAATGACTTGCTTCCGAATTGCAACACGAAGGTGAGATATCTAAGAAGTACCGCACGACTTCCCAAAGGGTTGTGCGGTGCAAACAGGAAGTTCGGAATTGCACGAGCTATTTAATTATTGCTCACCTCCAATTACACCCGATAATCATTTTCATGGTTGGCAGATCACACACAAAATGTGCACATGAGGTGAGTGGTGAATACTATAAGGAATGCCAGCATCCCCAACTCTGATGTAGCCTGAATGAATGCTGAACAATGATGCTTACAGGTGGCCACTAGGAGGATGGGACCCAAGAGTTGAGTAACATTGACAGAGTGGCATAAGCTATTCTAATTGACTCTATTTGGTGAAAGCGACAGGAAAGACTGTGGAGGTGACATGGTTTCCTAGAGGGTGCCCAAGAAACATTTTGTTCCCTATATCTCCTTGAAGAAATCTTGTTTTTCGATATATTTACTGGGTGTTATACCTCTTGTACACAAAAATGGAGCATTGATAAAAAAAACTCGGAAGGTCTATTATAGACTCTTATGACAAAGACGCATATGTATGCTGGGCTAATGTATCATATAGAACTAAGATTATTATGAGAGAATTCCAAGGAATTAAAAAAAAGATTAACATGAAAGAAGATTTAACACTTGTATTTTACTGCTTCGCTACCACCAGAGAAGTTAAAATTCTTAGATTTTCAGTTATAAACATATTTCGACATTTCATACACAAGAGTTCATATTTAGAGTTCTTGGAAATCTGAATTTAATCGGTCTGTCTGTTAGGCTATACACAGCCATAGAGATCAAAGGTTACAGATAGTGACTTGGGACTTGCAGCGGACCCTTTGATAAATTTATCTAACCACCAAACGTAACTTATATTTTCTCCAAAATCATATTTAGAATTCTTCAAAAGCGTTTCCAGTATTTTTTTCATTTTCGGATATTAAAATTGGTTTAGCAAACGAATTTCTTAATCGAATAGGGTCAAATTCTGATTTTTCGGAAAGATCTTAGAACATCTAGCAAGTCAAAATCGATTCCAAGTGGTAAAGAAGCGATATCTAATTTTAACCGAAATCCATTTTATATTACACGTAGGGGAGACTGGGGCACATGTAATCATTTTCGATACATGCGAATTTGAGGTGATTTTCCAAGGACACCGTGATTTTTTGGAAAATATTTCTTAGCTCATGTTTTACCCTTGGGTATAGGCAATTCGTCGAGGGTAATGCGGATGCTGGAAAACAATTGAGTTTTCCATAAAAATAAAATTTGTGTCCCTGTGCATTTTTCTATTTTCACAAAATACCTGGGTATGAATTCTGAGATGCGTGAGTTTTTCACGTGAGAAACTCACGGTTTTTAGAATGTTTCCTGTAAGCGTTTGGTGAAGCTTTCACAAAAAGTGTCTCGTGAAACACTTACAGCATCTTAGAATTCACATGAAAATTTTTACGAAATCTTGGCAAAATGCTTATTAAAGATGATTTCAGAATGGTGAATTTATCACGTGAAAAACTCACCCACTCAGAATTCATACCCTGGGGTAAAAGTAACCACTTTCTGGGGAGGATGTAAACACCTTTTTTCCCACCCTTGAAATTAACTTTGCACCACTCTCGATTATTTTAATTACTTAAGAGATATATAAAGACTGTATATTTTTCAAAAAATCACGACACTTTTTACAAAGAATAATTAAAATAGCAAAAAAACTAAAAGCATGCATATCAAAGACATTTTTCAATGGATTCTCCCCATATTTTGACATCATGTGACTTTTTATTGAACACAGCGGCACCAATTTTTTTCGTAATCTATGAATTATAGATATTTCGCATGAAGGTCAATTTCCCGCTCTTTTACCTACTCATTTTGTGAAATTGAAATTGCCTGATTACATCTACCCCAAATGCTGTTTTCTGACCAATTATTAATTCTTTTGAAATAATGAGAATCTCAATTTCTCTAGTAAATGCATTAATATAATCCTAAAAGATGTAGGAAAGAACTGGTATTGCTACATTTCGATTATTTTACACAATTTTTAATTTCCAGGTGGAAATCCAAATGATCAAAATAATCGAAATATCAACATTTTCAGGAAAATGATTTTTATTTTTAAAGTATATTAGGATTTTATTGACCAATTTATCTGTGGACATACATCCCCATGGTATCTATGAATGCTTATCGGTTTTATCCTCTGGAGTCTTAAAATTATTGAAAAAAATCACAGTGTTTACAACTACCCCAGATTACTACTGCCCCAGTTCCCCCTAAGCCTTTGAGCAATCTTTTGGGTGATTTATAAATCACTTCAAATCAATTGTGAATTGATAAACTTAAAATGAAAGGACTGTACACTTAAACCCGAGAACACTTTGCTTTTATTCATGAATTGAAAACTGAAAGTTCTTTATTAATACGGGTATATAATGAGAAGCTACTTTGGTAATGTACCGACAAAGTATCAAGTTCAAGGATTTCGCATATAGCAGAAAATTATACTACTCCCACTGTTCCGAAAAAAATCGTACATTTTTTCACACAAAATTTACTAAAAACTCCCAACCTTTTTCGGAACGAAGGGAATAAATCTTTCTATGAATAATTTATACAAAGCGGTTGCAAAACCATTGTTGGATTCATTTATGGGTCCATAAAAAGACATAAATATTTCTTTTCATTGTATTAGCGTTAGGATCAGTAATAATTAAATAAAATTAAAATTAATAAGATGATAAAACGAAAAAGAATATTATAAATTCTTTACACGTAAAAAAGCATTTCTTGTATATGGCAAAGGAAAAATTAAGATTCTATTATCAATTCAATATGCTGAGCATTTATTAATTTTTCCTTTCTCGAGAAACTTTCACTACATTCAACATAAATTTTGTGATGTACATTTTAATTATCAACTTACTAAATTTAATAAAAGATACTAAAATACTTAAATAGAACCTTTAAAGCCTATATTAAATATATATCAGCCCATATTAGTCTATGGAATAGGAATGAATTTCATTCAATCATTCAAATATCTAATTGTATATTTGAATAATATTTTCCAGGCTTAACGGCGTTATCACACTTGCACATTAAAATTTTATTGTGATTCACATTAATTGTCGCTTGTGAGCGTCCAAATATGTTATTTGTGTCTTTGAGTCACTTAATATTTGGGGTTTTTCTATTTATTGATAAAGAAGTGGACTTGGCCTGCAAAAATAAGTTTAAATTTACCTAAAGCATAAATATTTTTCACATTAAAAAATTAAAGAGAAAATCACATTAATTTTTTGCATTAATGCTATAAATCAATTTAATATCAAATTTTGCGGGCCAAGTCTACCTTTTTATCAACAAATAGATCAAATTTTGAAGATAAAATTATTCAAACACACAAATTACACATTTGGACTCTTACCAGCGACAATTAATGTGAATCATATTAAAATTTTAATGTGCAAGTGTGATAACACAGTAAAGTTATGTGAAAAAAAAATATTTTTTTTGTAAAATAAAAATATCATTCTTTTATCTTTCTCTCTCTTTCCTTAATTTCTTTAAATTTAAAGTTTTACAACTTCTTTCATAATTTTAGTTGGTTTTTTATCATGACTTCTCATGACGTTTATATCTTTGTTCAATGATTTACCTTAAATCATTTTAAAAGATACAACAAAGAAATTCTTTCTATTTTACATCTTTTGCCTACTTGGGTGCTTATACTCTTGAAAATTCCAGGTTTTAGTAAAAATGGTCATGGTTACAAATCCCCCATGAAACTAAAAAGATTTCGCACAATAAACCTTCTCTATACATATAGCTCTAACCGTGTCAAGTTGGTGCTTTTATTAACTTTAATGAACTTTTTTCTCGCATGTGCTACACTCTCCTAAATCTTTGCAGCTTCCTCACCATCTCAAGTTCTTTTAAGTGTTTCATCCAGTTTTATCCTGGAAGAAGACACAAAGGATCTGGGCAAAATGCATGGCTCGGAGAAAAAAAAGGAACGTAAAATAAGTTAATGAGATGAGCACAAAAGGAAAAGTCTATAAACAGTTTCTCTCCTCCCAGAGAACAAGAAATTCCTCCTCATCAGACCCTTATCTTTTGGCCACTTGTACAGACAATTGTTGCTTGTCTCTGAAGCGTCAAGTGCCGAGGAGGAAACAATTAGCTCAAATTTAATGACTTTGAAATATAGCAATTCGAAATTGACTTTGTTGGGTGGTCCAGCAGATGGAAGGACAATTCCAGACTGAGTGGATGTGCAATGTGAAAGGGATTTCCGGATGAAATTGGAAACGGGATGAGAGAAGAAGAAAATTGTTGACTGTCGAGAGGGTCAAAGAAAAGAATCCCCAGTTCATCCTTCCTGGAAACTTTTGCTGGAGCGCAATGGGAAATTGCAAAAAGACCAATTGTATTTTTTCATCATTTCCTTTCATCTCTAGTATCAATTCAGCGACACTCCTCAAAATACCATTTTGTCGAAGAAAATGCATTTTACAACAAAAAAAAATCAGCCCAACCCTCCAGCCCCGGAACCTTCTGTGTCATCTAAAAGAACGCTTTTGATGGAAAATATTTTCGCGCTCACAGAATCCCTTAGAAAGGATTTTCAAGAAATCCCTGCTCATGTGTCACAGTGCTGCTATTTGAGAAGAAAATCTGAGAACATGTGCTGAAGGTATTGTTATCACCCAAGAAAGTTAATGTAGCAACTACGATGGGAAAGGAATAATGGGAAAATTGCAACAATAGGTAGAAATTGTCTCTGAATGCTGTGAATACTGTTTACTCAGAACCCCATTCATTCATTTAACTACAACGAAAATTGAGTTTGGTGTAAATTCATTTACTAAAACCCTCACTCTTACCCACTAATTCTTTTCTATCTCTTTTTACATGCTGCAAACAGTTTGTGCTTGGTTAACCCTTCTCAAACTGTTGAGATATCTAAAATTTTTACAAATGAATAGTAGATTAAATTCTTTTCAGTTGTCCTTGTAGTACATATTTGCAACTCAAAATTCGGGTAAATTCGATAGGGAAATGTAGGCATGGTTCGCACAGAGTTCTAGGAGGTTCTAGAATATATATATATATATATATATATATATAGGAGGTTCTATATAAGACTTTTCTTTATCAGTTATCACCGAACAGAATCAAATTCTAACAATTGTAACATTTCAAAATTTGTAATCGTTTCAAAATTCACTTTTTGATCCTTACAACTTGGGTCAAGAAGGGTCATCAAGGGTTTATTGACGAAAACTTAAAATTTGAGACCTATCCATACCATAGAAATTGAGTTATTAAGAAAACAACATTTGAAGATATTGCAAGATGGCAAAAAGAATGGGGGATAGATCATCGTTGATTTTTGACTACCTTTTGATATATACTCTTTGCCGAAAAGAATTTGTCGATATCTCTTTTCGTTTTCTCTCCAGAAACGGTTTTATATGACGGACGCCTTAAATGGGACAGCCACGAAAATCGATTTCTAACGATTTGACAAAGTCTCATTTCATATCAGACCACAGAAGCGGAGATTGTGATGAATCTTAGCTTAAATCAGTTCATATCAATTTAATTAGTTTTGAAAGAAGAAAAAATACTTTTACCTAGGAATCTTTATAATCTCTTTCAGATGAAATCACTTAATTTTAATACATGTTTCTTTTTTTTTAATGGTAATTCAAAAGCTTCTCTTATGGCCTCTACACACATGAGAATTTATGCCCATATTGAAGGAAATTTCCTACGTTTGTTTAGGAAAATATCTTCAATATGGACAGGACATAATTTTTTTTAGAGTATAGAGGTCATTAGTTCTACAAAAGATAAAATGTTTTTGATAAGAAAAAAAATAAGCAAAAAATTCAAATTGGTAAATAAATGAGTAAATTTGATAAGTAAAAAAGACGATTTTGGTAAGTAAAATTTTGTTATGTAAAATAAAATATGAAAATGGATTATTACTACTTGATTTTTCCTTTGCCATTATAATATTTCATAACTTACCAATTTTCCTTTTCTACTTACCAATTTGTATTTTTAATTATCATTTTGTGCTTAATAATTATTTTAATTTATATCTTATTAAAAAAAGTAATTATATAATATTGGCTATTCAATCGAAAAGGTTAATTTAAGAATATAAATGGGTTAAATGTTTATAATAAATGAATGCAGTCTATTCCAGAAAAAAAAGAATTTTCCCCAGGATTCTTTTTTGTTGGTTACACATGGAATTAAAATTGACGTGTTTGGGGATTTTAATCGATTACAGGTATTTTTCCACATTTATTTCAATTTACAGCGGGTGGTAGCACCAAAGGCCCGGGACTCTGGTGTTGATATCATAGCCACAAATAATCACATACGAGTGCGAGCACCAGAGAGATTTTCCCATGGTGTACCAACAATAGAACCCAGCATTCTCTACACCAGAAAAGTTCCAACCTCGCTTGTTTACCATTTTATTTTGAGTTTCCCAGAGATTTATAAATACAGAGTTACAGGCGCTACTGTTGACTCTCCTCGCAACTGTTTGCGTAAACAAATAAATGGATCTTTTTTTAGTCTCTAAATTCTTTTGTCATTCTTCTTCTTGGGGACTATTGTGTCTTCCTGGGTATCTCCTCTTTGAGGTTTTGATAAACATAAAATTTATGGCAGTTAATACCTGGGAGATGGGTGGTTGTTGTTAGTCCTATTGAACGTTTTATTCAGCAATAAAACAGTACCAAAGCATATGAAGTGCTGAAATGCTTCCTATTGATATGCTATTTTATGGCTATTGGACTGTATTGTAAATTGAGCTTAGTTCCTGCAGCTGATGGATGGGCGAGATGATTAATGTGCACCAGTGGAAAGATTTTCCATGTGGTTGATGTCCTGTGTTTATTGATATTCAACATGATGTATTGAGGGTATGATGACCCATGGCTAAACTTACTATTGAGCGCTATTTAATAACTATCAATTATTTCACTTTGATGGTTTCAATTGGTTTCCAATAGCTTTAAAATACTCGCCAAAAATAAAACAAAGTGACATACATTTAGTAGGGTTAAGGGACCTTTAGTAGTTTTTTTTAAATAAACAACATTAATTAGTAATTTAAAAAACGATTAAAGTCTACAAAATGATATTCACGACGGATCTTTTTGGACGTCCTTGTGATGCAATTGCTGAGGTTTATGCAGGGGCCGACATTGTTACCTTTATCCGGTCGAAAAGACTAAGCTTTGCCACATCAAAAGTATTCTAAATGAAAGAACTATTACGGTCGTTTTTCCTTTTTTAAAAAATTTAAAAATATTTCCAATGCGGCGTAACACTAGCCGCTCAATTATTTGGCGATCTTCGGGATTCTATGTTTTGTGTCTGTCTCTGTGTGAGTGCCTATCTTGTGGTACCGGTGGTGATATATCGTCCCCTCTCGCTGTCGAGAGGGCAGTGAGGAATGAGTTGTGAAGCTGGAGGGAGCTCAGCTCCCAAAACTTTTACTAAGTTTTAATAAAGTGATTCTCCTCAAAAATTAGAGTAGATTCTCCATTCCCCGAGGAGAATGAGTGAGTGCCCCCCTGATCTGCGTGTGCAAGGAAGAAGGAGCTATGCGGAATCGGATTCATTATTCCTACGGAGGGAATAGTGCTTATGGAAACATCGTCTTTACGGATCACGTGCGCCCCTGAATTATCCAGCCATACTCTGTGGATTCTCCGGTTACCACAGGGCTCAGAGAAGATCGATAGTGAATTCATGAAACAACGCAGTTCCATCGTTAGAACACCTGGAAGGTAGAATTTCCCGAAAGACACTGGCCGGCTAGTAGGAAATCGCATCAGACTGGACTACAAACTTAACCTACAAAAGAGATGAGTACCGGAAAGCATCGAGTCATGTCATTACTCCAGGCCTCTGAGCACCTCTACACATCACACTGAAAAACCTTAAGTACCTTGCATGTAGATTTATATATTTCTTTGTAAATTAAATTTTATCTTCACATGGGCCCACAAATAACTAATTTTCTAATAGTACAGTGAAATGAAGATTTTGGGAAGTGGGGCTCGGGAGTGTAAGAGAAACTATAAGAAATAAATGATCTTTGTAAGAATATTACTAAGGGAAAAAGGTGGTTGTTATTTGGAGAAGAGGGAGGTGGTTGATCGGTAAGGTTTGGGGAGGTTGGAAATAGAACATGTGATCTATGTGAAATTCAGTGAATTTGGAAAAATATAGTTGTGTCAGCTCCGGCAGCCTTAAACATCGTTATAGAACGCCCAGTAAACCAGAATCGGAACCCGAGCGGACGAGAAGGATGAGTATGAGTATGTTCCCATACTGACGTTGGATCATGTAGAACGGCATGGTGAGGTGTTGTGCAGGAGTCCTTGTCACTAAAATGAACATAATAACCACTTAACTAAATAACTTTAATTATTCGTTTAAAAACTTTTAAAATCCACATAAAAAATATACTAAAACTGCCCTAAAATCCCTAAAATCTCTAAAATAAACTCACAATGAAACAAGTAGAAATTAACATAATTGGAAAATAACTTTGTAATACAGTAGAGTCTCTCAAATCTGAATCTCTCAAATTCGAACGCCGTTTGGATTCAAAATGTCAATTGTGAGGTTATGTTAGAAAGTTCGTATTCTAGGAGAATGAAAATCATATTTATGTGCTTTTTCCTGAATGTTTACATACATTATTATCGTTATAAAATGAAAAGGAAGTATGTTACCACTAAAACTTGCGAGAAAGTACGAGAATTTGATTCAAAATACAATTTAATCTCACACAAATTTCGTTAGTTTTGAAAAAATCGTTCGAATTTGGGAGGTGAGAAATGTCAAAAATACCCCCCGAGCGTTCGAATTTAGGAGACTCTACTGTAGTAAAATATATTACATGTCATAATTTACAACTAGTTTTACTACTCTCAACTCAACACAAGCTCTTTGCCACACTTTTAGCTTAGAGTAATTTAAAATTTTGCGCAATAATTTATTACCTATATCTTACTCAATATTATGCGCTGTTATATTTTTTACGAAGTGTGAGGAATTTTTCTTTTCTCATAGAAAAACGTAATTGTTTTCTATCAATTTTTAATTTTCAAAATTTTAGAACATTCCAAAAAATATATCAAATGTTTCTTCCATCTCTTCAATGAAAATTGAACAAAGGATCCGAATAGGTATTAAGACATTTTCGTCGAAAAGTCGTCGAATTTTGGCTGAATAAGGCTCATTGGCTTTTGTAAAGAAGTAACAGACTATTTCAAGCATTCCAAGTATCCAGAAGATACAGAATGAGTTTTCTTATTTTTCCAATCCTTTTATGGGCTTCAGACTTGAGGTTTCGCTAAATTGCTCAATTTTAATAATTTTAAAAATGGACGAGTTTGAGTGAAAATTTTGACTTAGTTTGGTATTATTGAAATAATTGAATTATTAGACTATTAAAAATTAATACTCTTGTATGTTATATAGGAACTGAAGGTCTGCACAAACGAAGTTAGGGGGAGGTGGGGCTACTTTGAGCTGTGGGGCTAGATTTTTATGCGACTTTTTCATCTATTTCTTAATGAAGCTGGTCCTTACAACTATTTTACTTAAATCCAGAATTATTTTGTCTATCTAAATTACATCATGTAAAAACGCAGTTTCCATTAGAAGTATGCGAAAAAATCGTATAACAATGTAGCCCCACAGTTCAAAGTAGCCCCACCTCCCCCTAAATCTCCCGCAGTCTGAAGATAATAACTTTGAAAATAAAAATAATAAAAAATGTAAAGCTTTGTGGCGCCAAGGCAATTATGGTCAATTTGAATTTTGTTCTACTAAAGAAATTTCGAAAAGTTTTAATTTTTGTTTTTTTTTGTATTGTGAATCAAATTTAAGAGAATTGTAAAATTTCAGTTTTCTGAAAATTTAGTACCTCTTAGACGGCTGTTAAAATGTATCTAAAGATGTCTCCGTCAATTGCCATGCTAAAATGCTCGATCTCACGAGATAGTGCTGTGAATAGTTCCTTTAAGATTTTTTAAACCATTTCAGAAAGGTAAAATCGGTTATGAAGTTCATGTGCGTGCTTGTGCATCGCTGACTTTTTAAGCGTTCTAACCGCGTCAGTCGCATAGATATTTCTCTGACTGTAAAAGAAAAATTAAATTTAACTAAATCGATTGAAAAATGAGGTGCCCTAAGGCGGTTAAACTCTGATTTGGAAAAATTCGAAATTTAGAATTTTCAAGTCATGGATGTAGAGTCATTCGAGAAGAGATGGAATACCTTTTTTATATTCAATATTGCGGATACGTTTTGAATGCGAGATAAAGACGAATCTCACTGGTTTATCATTTGAAGAGCCTAAATTTAAGATATTAATATTAGAAAAGCCTAGATGAAAATAGTCACTTCGAAAAATAGGATTTAAAAAAAGTTGCATTCTGAGGCATTCCAAAAAAGAGCGGGTGAGATGGAACACCCCTAATTTTAGCAAAGTATTTATAGTTTATTTTATTAATTTAGAATAGGAGGAAAGTGATTTTAGACATGAACACCATTTCATTGAATTTATTGGAGTTTATTTTATTTTTTCAGTATAAATGATTTATTTTGTGGAGTATGTGGCTCATATACTTCGATGGCAATTTCGCTGAGTGTATCAAGTCAGTCTTACCAGAAATTTAGGGAAAATAATTTCTAAGATTTACTTGAAAAGATTTTGAAGAACATTGACCAAAATTCACACCGGAAGTGTTCCCAAAACTATTAAGTTCCATCTCTCCTCAACCCCCAAATACACGTATTCTTATGGCGAAATAAAAATTTTTTGGTCATTTTTCAGACATCCAAAAAATTCAATTTTAATTTTCTCGTACAATTTTAAAGGTAGAAAGCTCTAACTTGGGGGTTTTAATTAAAATGTTGAAGGGCACAAATAGACCAAATGAGGTGGAGATCGTGCATAGGGTGTAGGCAGGAGACGAAGTGGTCCATCTCTCCTCGAATTACTATATGAATGAAATATTCACCTAGGCTACCTCCAAAATCTTATCCGGAAACAAAAAAAATGTTAGAAATGTTATCAATATAAACCAAAAGATAAACCAAAACGCAGTATTTTGAAGGCAAAGGACAGGATGGGATGGAGAGGGTAAAAACGTCTTTAGGGAATGTTTTCTTTGTGAAGAGTCACAGAAGACCAAAAGTTGATATCTCTTACAGTTTGACCTTTTAACCGGTAAAAAGTTTGAAAAAATCAGATTTAATACTATTTATTCTTTTTGAATATGAGCAATAAAAAATTAACAGAATAATGTAGTTACAAGATAAGTGCACAGATTTTAACCTTGTCTTCATAATGATAGATATTTGCTGAAGTTGAATGATAACGTTCGTATTGAAAAAGAGTAGCTTTCCAGCTTTCAGATTGTGGTACACTATATAGTCCTAGTATTAAATACAAATGACATAAAATTTTTCAAATTGTTACAGAGTTGCATGAAGTGGGGAAACAGCAGTATGAAGTTCCTTGACACTATTTATGAAGTCAGAGATCTCCATATCTAATTCAGTGCCTTGGGCTGGATTTAAAGTGTGGGAAAATGATGATGGGCAAAATGAGGGTGTCAGAAAAAAATCACTGTTGGTAAAATTAGCATAATTCCAAAACGTGACGATTAAGTCAACACGCTATAACAGCTCTCGTAACATAAAATGGAAATGTGGGAGATTTTGCATAAATAAATACATAAATTCACTCAACATAACACATAGCATGGATGATCATCCTGAAAGAGAAAGCTCCCCAAATGTTACTACCCGCACTTCAAAATCTCTCAATTGACGTCAATATTGGCGTGGAAAATGTGCGGCTGCGGAGCCACTAAACCACAAAGTTACCGGAATATTAATACAACCAAATCCGCATTCATTGCATGTTTTTATTTAATCGATTACCAATAGGGTCGAAGACTTTAACTTCAATCCCTCATGCTACCCCAAAAACTCCTTCCTGTCGATGATGAATGGGAAACAAGACGCAATAAATGCCACTTTTGGCAGATTTTCCACCAAGCTGCCGGAAAATCTGCTTAATGTTGTTCATACTCTGAAGGGGGGTAGGGATGGCAATCGGTTTTCAAAAGTGTTGTTGCCGCAACTTGTGATCTCTTGACGCCTCTTCACACCATTATATCGACTTCTCTCGCACGGGCTTTAAGCTATATGGGAAAACAGTCAAACCGAGAAAAAGGAAATTCTCGAGGAAATTATTCTCATATTTGCTAGATTGATCATGTTACTCTATATTCAAGCATATTTTTTTTCTTGCTGATACCAAAGCACAATTTCGTGAATTCCCTAGCATAAAATCATTCGTCATTTTGGGAACAAGAGGGTGGTTTAGGAAAAGAGAAAAGCTCTGTTGCTCTTCTCAAACAGACATAAATCTTGGCGTTGGAAATCTGTCAGTGGTTTGTTATTGATTGAAAGAGTGTTTAAACGTACATCCGGGGGATGTTGAACAGGGAGGAATTTGCGCCGAGATGCACAAAAAGAAATTGGTTTAGTTGAAACGTGTTCGATTTCCGCTGAAATGATCCATATCAGAATTTTATTTAGCTTTTCCAATGAAGGAGTTTATACACCACTGCTATAGCGTCAATAATTTTAAAGAGACTTAGGGCCTCGACAGACCTGAGGATTGGCCGAGAGACGGCTTAGCGTAATTATATTTGAAATAATGATTAAACTACATTTCCATAATTTTCCACTAAGTCATCTCTCGATTTAAGTCGTAAGTGTGTCTAGGGCATTATAGATGTGATCTAATTCGCTTGAAAACAATGAAATATTACTTCCCAATAAAAATTGCATTTACAAAGAATGTTTTAGTCATGCAAAAAAGGTTTCTATGATGAAACTAAATAAATTATAAACTAAGTTTAAATTAAATTTAACCGTTCATTAATGGGACAGATCGCTAGATGCTCTATTTAATGCTTACTTAACCTCACTTTTGGGGCCATTCAAAAAGTTTTACTCTAAGAAAATATTGTAAAACTTTTGATCTGAAGAAGACGTGAACCCAGGATACTGACATCAAAGAGCAATAGAGCAAGCTCTTACCACATAGGGTAGAGTCAGTACTTTTTGCCACCCTTAAGCTGTTATGGCCTCCCTAGGTGTAAAATTTTTGTCAGACTAAAATGAATTATTGTATAACGATACTTTGAATCAACATCTATCTAAATATCTAGGATACTTTCCGAGAATTTTAGAGAATCTTATTGAAAAATTTGCATTTTTACCAATTGTTCTTGTTTCAGTACTTTGCGACACTTTTTTTAATATGAATTTTAAATAATTAAGAGACATGATAACAAATTAAAATAGTAGAATAGAGCATATTATGAGTGTAAACATACTATTTATTATTAAATTCCTTAAATTAGTTGTTTTATCTTAGGTGGCCAAAAAGTGCTTACATGGCGAAAAGAGCTGACTCTACCCTATCTGATGGCGTATCCATTTCCAATATTTACATTAGACCTTGTATGCAACAAAAAATCAAATTTGAATTAAAAACAATTTTAACAAAAAAAGGCTGCATCAGGTTAGGTAGTATAAAACGGCCAGTAAAAATACAAAATCCTAAAAATATTATATAAAGTGTTATTTTCAAAGGTAAAGTTAAGAAGTTATGAATCATTTTCATTACATTACTGTCCAAAATGAATTACTTTCTTACCAAAATTGATGTTTTTACTGACTATTTTGAATTATTTTCTGATAAATTTGATTTTGTTTTACTCAAAGAACTGACCAAAAATTGAAAAAATAAACCAAACTGACCGACCAATAATATTTTTTTTTAAATAAAAATAGAGACAAATAAAAAATGGATTACATCCTAAAGTCGTCAGCTGTTATTTAAATCACCTTTAAAATTATTTCAGTCTTGAATCAAACAGGATTTAACCAACACAGATAAGTCGATAACTCAGAAGCACGCATGAGAACTGCCATGGACTAAAAAAAATGATATGTGCGAAGCGTACATCGTCCGAAGGTAGTGAGCCTTTCCCTAAGTCCAATAAGTTGTTTTTTTTTGGAAAATTCGTTTTTTTTTTGCTTATCAGATAGGGTAAAGTAGTACAAGTTGGACAGTGGTACAAGTTGGACAATGGTACAATTTGGACAGGGCTTTTTGTCTTGATAAATTTTGTACTTCATTTTTAATTGTATATTTTTAATGCTTTAGTTTTATAATTTGGTTCCTTGTGCTTAAAATCAAATTTTGTACTGTATATATCAAGAAAAAGCCATATCCAACTTGTACCGGCGAATTGTCCAACTTGTAACACTAATTCCAAATTAGATCACTTTACCCTACTCCTTGATACACTCTATCTTCCCTAATGAATATTATACCGAAAAGATAATTATTATTCCCAAAGTTATAGGGGTTTCAGATCTTAAAAATTCTGTGCTCAGCATGTAAAATCTCAGCTTGAAATCACTCCTGTAAAGTTGGCCATTCGCGACTTATTCGTTTTATATTCTGAGCCCTCGAAATTATAATATTTTGAATGAACAAACATTTACGGACAAGATGAAACTTTTATTACAAAATTTCCAGTACATCCTATAATAATATGCTCTTAATTTCATGGATTTATAAGTCTTTGAACTTATACCCTTTTTTGAAATCCGGATTTTACACTTCTCTGACTACCATAAACTAAAAATAAATTTCGATATCGCTTTAATCCAGATTTAAACTATTTTTTTCTGAATGAAACACATGCTGCGGATCCTAGAGCATAAAGTTTGAGTGTGATGCTCTCTCTGAAAATCAATTCCCAATATCACTCATGACACTTTGATACTTAATGCGATGTGTATGTTTTCTGGAAAGTTGGTGAGGTTGTAAAATTTTCATGATCCCGTTGGTGCCACAATCCTTGCAGTAGAGTGGAGAATATAGTGCTGGAATGAATATGAGTTTTGATGTCAGGTACAGGAGTGGGAATGCTCCAATCGTTGATGGAATTAATGGATTGGATTTAATACGGCGATTTTAGCGAACACATTTATTGGCGATTATTCGGAAAAAGTTGCTCAATGAGGTGAAATTAATTTTCAGGCGGATTTTGTTCTGTGACACACATGATTTCCCAGCATAATGTCATGCTCACGGTGGGGCTCTGGATAAACGTGTTGAAATGAATCAACATAAATTTTCCAATTGATGTCAGGGCCGAGAGAGACAAGCTGCGGAGTCAGATGATGGTAAAAAAAAAAGCTCTTTCCCAGTTTCCGGGGGAATTAAAAGTGGGAAGTTGCATGAAATATTCATGATTGGGTTCGATATCACAAAAGGGTCTGGATCAGGGTGGATATGCGGCATAAAAATACACGAAAAACGATTTCATTGATGTTAGAGATGAGGAAAAATGCGAAAGCTAATATTGGTTCATGCTATGTACAAATAATTTACTGCAATCACAAGGGTTGCCAATAATTCACTTCCTCATTCCACCATTCATCCCTAAAATTGCCTCTCAACACTGCGACACCACTTGGTCAACTCGTCTATAAATATTAAACGATTTTCCACCTGTCCACCCCTCCTTGAATCACTTCCAATTGACAAGCCCTCACCCCAGGATATTAAGGAAAAGGGATAGACAGAAAAAAGGCTCGTTTTGAGATCAAAGAATCGCGAAAAAGTTTCAATTTGCCCTTGTTAGGCGCCGAAATGAGAGTCCTAGACCCGTAAAACATTATTTAGGCAGAGGTAATTGAATGCGGGGGTGGTAGATAATTTAAGATATCCCTCCTCAATTCTCCACTCAATTCACGCGAAATAATTTTAGGTTTCGTGTTTGTAATTTCATTTCAAACTCTTGGTCTGAAGTGGGTTATCTCGGCGATATATCTTGAATTACAATTTGGGTAGATTATGGTCCGAAAGCTGTTGTACTTACCTATCCAGTACTGTAACCAACCGATGATGTCGATGTCATTTAGAAGTCATAACCTTTTGAATTGCTCACGTAGTAATTTCATCTAGTTCGGCTGTCTTGATAAATTAGAGTTTTGGTTCAAACCGTCATTCGGCGCATCAAAAATGATTGACCAAATTTACTTAAAGCACTAACTAACTTCTCAGGCTGAATTGTAGTACTTACTTATTATTACTCGTGCCGAGTTTAATGGGTTCGTCTTGGATTTTTTTTTCATATTGGAATAATTAGCCTGTCCTGTCCATTATAGTTAACTGTCCAGGAACGCAATTTATTATTTGGAAAGTTTCTTCCAAGTTTTCGTTGTGCTCAGTGGCAGGGATTTCCTAGGGGAGTCAGGAATAATGTTACTGTAGTTGTAGTTCAATCTCTTTTTTTCCGAGATTGAAAGCTGTTCGATGTAAACGTTGTTGAAATCGGGTATCTCTGCACCTTACATCCAATGCTCTATCCTCTGGATCCCGCATGTTTTTTTTACCTATATGGATCAAATTTATAGTGACCAGGGGGTTTATGAATTTAATCGATGAATGCCTAGCAGAAAATATTTAAAATAGCTACAGAATAATGAAAAGGAGAGGAAAAGCTTGAGTGTGAAGTCACTTCCTATAGAAGATAGAAACAGAGGTCTGTCTGAAGTGTGATTAGTCTGAGTCGCTGGCATTGGAAAAGGCTGGTAGAGGAGACCTTTTCCCCTAAAATAGCAACGTCACCTAATGGCCTCTACACATTGGGAGCAGTTTTCGTCAAAAAATGCTTTTTTGAAAGAAATTGCCTGTAATTCTGTAAGTGAAAATATCAAAATTCTGTCAAAATTTTGTCAAAAATGCAATTTTTGACGAAAATTGATCCGAATGTGTAGAGGCCTTAAGTAAACTAAAAGTTCTTTAAAAAAAATCTCATGATAAGAATATGCAGTAGATGTGAATGTTTCGGGGACTCTGGGTTAGTACCACAGAGTAGGGTGGTAACTTACGTTAAGATAGTGTATTACTATTCTATTCCTTCAAATGTTAAAAAAAAATTGTATGCAATTGTAGATTCAGTTTATGGCCTTATATGAAGCCCTTATAGAAGATAGTGAGGTTTCACTATCTTCTAACGCTACACAGAAAAAAAATTGTAAAATTGTTCGTAAGTGTTTGTGAAATCCTATGAAGGACTTACGAAATACTCGTGAATCATATAACCCACAAACAAGTTCGTAAATTTTTGTACTTTTTCACAAACATTGTTCGTAAACATTGTTCGTATTTGTTCGTAAATTTTTGTTTGTCTGGCATTGTTCGTATTTGTTCGTAAATTTTTGTTTGTCTGGCAAAAATTTACGAACAAATACGAACAAGTGACAAAATTGTACGAACATTTTTTTGTGTGTTTACGAACATTCACGAACAAATGTTTGTAAAAGTACAAAAAATGTTCGTCAAATGATCATTTTACGAATAATGTGAAAAAAGTACAAAATTTTACGAACTTGTTTGTGGGTTATATGATTCACGAGCATTTCGTATGTCCTCCATAGAATTTCACAAGCATCTACGAACAATTTTACAAAATATTTTTTTCTGTGTAGGTCAATTGAGTGTGTCCTTTATTACTAGGTTGATAAGATTGAAGGCAGGCCTTTCCCCCTATATAAATTTCTTGATGTAAAACCCTCGTAATAAAAATGTTCTTTTTGCTCGATGAAATTCCTTCCAAACTTAATGCTTTAGCTCTAAAGCTCTTTAAACTGTAGTTCTAATATAGTATCTGTTAGGAAGTAATTATGTTCACCACTAGATGGCAGTAACAATTTAGTCTATGTTTTCTATGTCCATTAACTTAATGACGTTAATGATTATTCCATGTATGGATTCACTCTGAGAATAAAGCTATTACAGTGGCGACGTGAAAAGTGAATTAGAACCCAAAATGCCGGATGAGAAGTCCAGCAAAAGTGCTAAGAAGGATCCTGAGTCATCGAAGAACATGAAGGATGATCAGGATGAACATGGTGAGCAAGGAGCTCAGAGTTTTGGGCATTTGACTTTGCCGACGAAAGTGGAGTTTTTCCGCCCTGAAGAAGGAAGATGGAGTCGCTGGTTAATGCGCTTGGAAGACACGTTTGATTGTTTTGGAGTTACTGATGAAGCGCAAATGAAGAAATTGCTGTTGCATTACATGGGATTGAAGGCGTATGATAAATTGTGTGATCGTATTGCTCCAAAATTACCACGAGAAATGTCGTACAAGGAAATTGTAGCTGAAGTGACGGAAATTTTCGATCCAACGCCTTTGGAGATAGTAGAAGTGAACACGTTTCATGAGCGAAAACAAGGAGAAAATGAAACTTGTGCGGATTTTTTGGCAGCTCTTCGGAAGTTGTCCACAAATTGTAATTTTGGTTGCAAGGAATGCGACAACTTGACAAAAACTCTCCGGAATCAATTTGTGGCAGGGCTTTGGAACAAGGCAATTAAGAAGAGGCTGCTGGAGAAACGTAACTTGACGCTAGAACTAGCTTTTGATATCGCCAGAGCTATGGAAACTTCAGAAAAAGGAGAGGAAAAACTTCAGGAGAGCCGCAAGCAGAGCATCAATAAACTGGCAGAAGATGAAAAATTTCCACCCACAAATGATGATGCAGAATCTGTCAAGAGGATTGTGAAGAAGTGCTTCAAGTGTGGATCAGCTACTCATCTAGCCAATAGATGTCAACCCAGGGAAGTAACTTGTTTTGCTTGTAATAAGAAAGGTCATTTTGCAAAGTTTTGTCCAGAGATAAATTCAAACAAGAAAGTTCAAGTTCAGGGGAAAGAAAAATTAAATAAAGTAGAAGATTTGATGTACTTGGAGAGTAATTTTGAAGATAAAATTTGTCTGCCAATCAGAGTGGGGGGAAAAGCTATGATTTTCGAAATTGACAGTGGTTCACCAATTTCAATAATTGGAATCCAAGACAAAGATAAGTTTTTTCCTCAAGAAGAAATATACCCTACAAAGCGTAAATTTGTGGGGTATGATGGTAATAGAATAGAGATATTAGGTTTCCTGAGAACTACCATTGAGGTTAGGGGACGGGTGCTTCGAGGCCAGAATTTGTATGTCGCATTGGGTTCAGAAAAAACTCCACTTCTGGGCAGAGAATCGATTAAAAAGTTGAATTGGCTTAATTGGAACGAGGTTATGCACGTTAAGAAAGTTGAAGAGGGATCGGCCACTGAGAGATATGTCGATGATTTGAAAGAAGAATTTAAGAAAGTTTTTGATGATTCACTCGGCAAAATTAATGGAATTCAAGGGGAATTGAAGTTAAAGCATGATGCTAAACCCGTTTTCTTGAAAGCCAGAACCGTACCTATTGCTAAAAAAGAGGCAGTAGAAAGAGAAATTGAGTCGTTGGTAAATGAGGGTGTGCTGATTAAAGTGAATCAAAGTAGATGGGCAACTCCAATTGTTGCAATTCCAAAAGCGTCCGGGAAAGTACGGGTTTGTGGAGATTACAGTTGTACTGTAAATCCCAATTTGATTGTGGATAGATATCCTTTACCCACAATCGAGGAGCTTCTGGCGGACATGGCAGGGGGGCAGAAATTTACGAAGATCGATCTTTCGCAAGCGTATTTGCAGATGGAAATAAAGGAAGAAGATAGAGAACTTCTAACATTGAGTACTCATAAGGGATTGTACATGCCTACGCGGTTGATGTACGGGGTTGCTTCTGCGGTTGCAATTTGGCAACGTACAATGGAGTCACTTTTGCAAGACATTCCTGGGGTAAAAGTTTTCCTAGATGACATCAGAATCACGGGAGCTAACGATGAGGAGCACCATTTCAGATTGAGGGAAGTACTTAAAAGGTTAGAAGAAAGGAACATGAGGGTCAATTTTGGGAAATGTGAGTTTTTTGCAGATAAAATTGACTATTGCGGATACGTGATTGACAAAAATGGAATCCATAAGGATCCAAAGAAAATAGAAGCTTTGGAGAAAATGCCTCGCCCTAGGGATGTAGATGAAGTAAGAGCCTATGCGGGTTTTGTTAATTACTATGGACGTTTCTTTCCGAATTTAAGCACCAAACTCAATCCGATCAACAATCTTTTGAAAAGCAAGGGCGATGTTGATTGGGATAATAATTGTGAGAATGCGTTTCAAGAAATTAAAAAAGAAATGAGTAGTAATAGAGTACTGGCACATTTTGACCCCAAAGAAACATTGATATTGTCAGTGGATGCAAGTCCTGTCGGGGTGGGCGCATGTTTGGGACACAGGTATAGGGATGGCACAGAAAGGCCATTATTTTTTGCTTCACAAACTTTGACGGAAACTCAGAAAAAATATACTCAAATCGATAAAGAGGCCTATGCCATTATTTTCGGCATAAAGAAGTTCTATTCTTACTTATACGGTAGGAATTTTGTATTGATCACCGATAATAAGCCATTATCGCAAATCATGAGGCCTGATAAAGGGGTACCCCATTATTCTGCGTTAAGAATGCAGCACTATGCTATGTTCTTGAAGGGTTTTGATTTTTCTGTTGAGCACAGGGGTACTAAATTTCATGGAAATGCGGACGGTCTATCAAGGCTACCTTTGAAAGAGACTTCTCAGTATGAAACAGACGACCCAGAAATTGTTCAGATTGGGCTTATAAATACACTTCCTGTCACAGTAACAGAGATTAGAGCAGAAACTTATAAAGACAGTGAAGTTCGAGATTTGATTGAGGGACTGAAGTCGGGCAAAATTGTTAGAAAGGAACTTAGGTTTGGTATCCCTATGGAGGAATTTTCATTCAAGCACGGTTGTCTAATTCGAGGCATACGTACATATATTCCAAAGAAGCTGCGGGACATCATTTTGCAAGAGTTACATCAGGGTCACAATGGGGCGACTAAAATGAAAGTGCTTGCTAGAAGCTATTGTTGGTGGTCAGGGATTGATAGGGAGATTGAGGATTTGGTTAAAAACTGTTCTGATTGCCAGGAGAATCGCGCTAATCCAAAAAAAGTGCCAACTCATTTGTGGGAAGATGCTAAGAGACCATTTCAACGTATTCATATTGATTACGCAGGGCCTATTAGTGGGAAATGGTTGCTTGTCGTAGTTGATTCTTTTTCCAAGTGGCCTGAAGTTGCTATTGTGTCAGATATGACAACAGAAACAACTATTCAGGAATTAAGAAAGATTTTCGCAACTCACGGTCTGCCTGAAGAAATAGTATCTGATCAAGGAAGGCAGTTCACGAGTGGGGATTTTGCAGACTTTTGCAAGGTTAATGGGATTTTGCATAGAATGGGGGCACCTTATCACCCGGCAACCAATGGACAAGCGGAGAGATACGTAAGAACAATTAAAGAAAAACTTATGGCCCTGAAGAACGTCAGTAAAGCAGATTTAAATCAGAAGATGTGCACTGTTTTGTTAAATTACAGAAGAACTCCTCATAGTACAACAGGGGTATCTCCTAGTCAGAAGCTTTATCAAAGACAAATAAGATCGCGTTTGGATTTTATAATTCCAAAAGAAGAGGAAGAGAAGGATAGGACTGTTATCACGGAAAAAGTACGAAAATTCGAAATTGGGGATCGTGTAGCAGCTAGAAATTATAAAAATGGGGAGGCTAAATGGAAATTTGGGAGAATTCAAGAAAAATTAGGACAATTACATTATAATGTGTCGATGGATAGTGGGTTGATTTGGAAGAGGCATATTGATCAGCTTAGGAACGTGGGAGAGAATGTTTCGGAAACTAAAAATCAAGGCAATGAATCTTCCTGGGATGACGAAGATATCGACATATCTTTCAGAAGTCCGGTTGTTCAAGAAAATGAAGTAGAAGTACTTGAAACTGAAAGTCAAAATGAGAGAGAAGATGTTTTCTTGGAAGAGGAGGAGACAGATGTGGAGGATTTTCAAGATGCACTTGATAGAAGTCAATCTCATACAGATTCTGAGTCTCTAGAGACAGCACAGTTGCCTGAACCCTTGGAGTTTGAAGGTAGACCAAAAAGAATTATTAAGCCACCGAATCGCCTCAATTTGTAAATTATGCTTTTCCTTAAATTTAATCTAAGTTCTTTATTTCATTATTTTGTTATCAATGAATCCAATTTTAAATTTATCATTTTGGTTATTTGAAAATCTTAAGGAGGGAAGGATGTTAGGAAGTAATTATGTTCACCACTAGATGGCAGTAACAATTTAGTCTATGTTTTCTATGTCCATTAACTTAATGACGTTAATGATTATTCCATGTATGGATTCACTCTGAGAATAAAGCTATTACAGTATCAATACCTTGATTTTATGGGACCATTGATTCGTCATCGAGATGTTGAGTACAGTATAGAGTGTTAATCGTTTGTCAAATTCTCTCGTTTGTCACATGATAAATTCCAGAAACCAGTACAGAGAAACTTAATTTTAAGTCTGCAACTAATCAGTAACATATCAGTCAATCCTGAAGCCAGAGAACGCATTCCTGAGCAAAGTAGAGGAATCTCACAGAGAATGGTCATAGTGAAGAATGTGATGAAGTCCATAAGAAATATCACAAGTCACAAGTGTGTCCTCTATTTGATTATTTCACAAACCCCATACAATTGCTTTAGAATTCAAGTGAAGCTCATAAAATGGCATTTCTATTGATGCCATTGTCACATTCTCCACATAATGCGGAACTTCCTCCACCCTGCGTGAGAATTCTTCCTCTGCCAGGAAACTTAATGTGCCTTTCCAATCCCACCCACAGAGTGCTAAAGAATGCCTCTTCTTGCCACAGACCATTCCACACCAAATTTATTGATTGCAATTCCTCACCCCGTGGATCCATTCGAGTGCTTCGTCTTGTCTGCACAGAAATCTTCACCTCCAAAAGGTGCGGATGAGGGACAGAGGAAATTATCTCCGGGATTTCTTTTCAACTGATAATCTCTTAAATCTTATTTACTCGATGCAAATACAATGATACACTTCCACAGAAAAACCGTCGAGTTAAATGTGGGTGGGATGTGGCGAAGTAAAACCTCAATGAAAGCTCATGCAATTTAATTGAGAAATTAAATTAAATTTTAATGAATGTGCTGAGTATCACCACACTTTCTCCTTTTTTCCTGTTGGAGAACATGGAAATTCTTTGAACTGCCATTTACCAAAGTATTCCATTATTCACCTCATTTCAATATCTCACTGACAAAATTGCCTTAAGGGCTACTCGCTGTAAATTCAAAAAATACGCAATTCACATTTTTATACGGGTTTTGAATTTTGGTTATTCGAAATTACAGTATAAAAAAATTTTAATGAATTATTTCAATTTGGGTTTTACAGTTGCCTCTCATTACAATACGTCCGCCGCTGTCTTAATCTTGAGGATAACATGACGAAAAGTCATCCTGTCGGTGGTTGTTTATTCTTGTACTGATACCATTTTTAATTTGCATAATAATTTTTAAAGGAGGTCTTCATTGTTTCATTTATAGTTAATTTTTAAAACAATGGAAGTAAAGATGAAAATCTAATATTAACGATTAAAAATTACACAAACAAATAAAAGTCGTTTCTTTATTGTTTCTATTAATAATACAAACAAAATTAAACGATAGAATTTTTGTTCTCTATGAGGCAAATATTTTAGCTTCTAATTTAGGATCTCAACATGATTTTCATATTCTACAAATTTTCTAATATAGGGAAAACTAAGGGAATATTAAACATAATGTAATTGCAATCAAGAATTTTTTACTAGATAGGCTTCAGAGGATGTGACCTATAAAAATTCAAAGATTTTATCGGAATCCTTATCTATGTAAGAAATGGTCAATATAAGTCCAAGTACTGTAAAAATAATAATCAGCCTTTACAAATATCCCATGGTTTCTACTATACCCCAGTGTCCCCTACATAAACTTTTACTACTATACCTATTTACTGTTAATCAGTTTATCTTTAACAAATAAAATGTAATTTTTCGTAAAATATTGTACATCATTGGATTAGATTCCATTTTTTTGTAAAAAAAGAATATTAAAATTTTTAGTAATATTTTTACGGATTTTATTTACTGTGAGAATTTGCGAACTTTTTGTTCAATATTATTTGTAGTTATGTACAGAGAATCGTCAATCAGAGCAAGGGACACTCAAATCATCCAGTATTCTCCGGAGTGGAGATAAGAAAAATTCCTGCCTCAACCCGGGGTCGAACTGGACGACCTCTCTCGTAAACTAGACGAGTCCTCTACCAACTGAGCTTTAGTGGCCACATACTTTGCTTGACTTGCTACGCAACCTTAACCAATGGCATTGCGCACTTCAATCATTTACTATTGGGGTTGCGAGATTTGAAAACGCTATCGTGCGTACACGTACGATGTACGACGTGGATTTCCGACGTTAGCTGACTTACTGATGTATCTTTAGTGCCAAGATTGTTATGTGTTATTGGTTAGATTATCCCAGTTAACTTGTGCGCTTAAAAATTATCACTAATTCGTAAACTAATTTTGGAACTATAAATTGTATTTTGATTAAGATTTTAGAGGGCATTGGGTTACCTTTGAAATAGGGTATCTTTGAAATTGGATTTTTTCTGTAATTTTCAAATAGAATTGAGCCTTATCATAATGTAATTTAGCTTCGCAATTGATTTATTGAACCAAATTATATCTTTATAATTTTTTGTATTTGTATTAATTTGTATTAATTTGTATTTTATTGCCAATATGTACTTTTACATTAGCCCCTTCATACCATGCATCTGCCGCTGCCTCAGCATTGATGACCAGCATCTAAACTAAAGCTAAACGTCGGAAATTTTTCTTAGGTTGTAATAGTCTTTTGTCGTATTAGACGATCTTTTCTCTGAAGTTAGTAAGTGGTATTCACTGGACTTCAAGGAAGTAACGATAACGATTCGATAACATGGCTAGTGAGCTAGCGTGTGTTAAAGTGGTCAAGAGGTAAAAGTGATAAAGATTTAAGAATCACGAACATGACAAGACTAAAATTAAGACACCAAAGCTCACCGGACGAAGCCTGATAAGGTTCAGTTTCATTTAAAAATAGGAGAAAAAAGCCCAATTTCAAAGCTGCCCAAATTTAAAGGTGCCCCACTTTCCCTAGTTACATTTAAAAATTATGGGAAAAAGCCCTATTTAAAAGGTGCCTCAATTAAAAGACACCCTACTTCCAGTTTAATTGAATTCTATTGATTCAACTGTTTTTTTTTTAATCACTTTTGCAATGACAAATTTCTTTTAGTTTGTTCATTTATTAAGGTTTTGTTGATTCTCTTTTATCTGGAAGTAGCCTCTTACACGGGGAACTGGATGTGCAAGAGTTTCGCTGGCGAGAGTGGCACTCGGGGATGAATAAGTGTTCGAAAAAAGAAGTAGATGGAAAGACATGGGATATTCAGCCCATTATTGCTTTTTCGATGGAGACTCCTCGTCATGCAATAAATACTTCCAAGGTGGAATTTTCTAATTCATTTCTGTCGCGCTGAAATGATGGCATTTCAGTGCCGCATTCCGGTCCCATCCTCAGGGTTGGCTATTGCTGCTTGGGTGACCAAAGGACCCGGTAGCACTGCATTTATGCCAGGAGCATATAATGCATGGGGTGACCGAGTGGTGTGGAGTGGACGCCTCAATGTGAAATATGTGCAAAACTTTTACGAGCTTTAAGCGTGGACTGATGATGTAGCGCATGGCAGAGGCAGAACAGTCATAACCACAATCCGCAAGTACAAACGATTCATAAATTTTGTATGGGCGCTCGTTAAAGTGAATTTCATTTCAATTTTTGTGAGATCTATTATTTGGCCATTTTTCGAACTTTGTATCAATTTATTTTGTTGACTGAAAAAGGTTGGATGGGGAGACCACTTTGGCACCAAAAACCTCCTCATTCGCTCTCGCATCAGCACGTCATGCAAAAAGTTCGCGATTACTCTAAAAATTCTCTTTGAGTCATTTTGCTTGAAATATTCCACACACATTTCGCAATTGCAATTCGATTGTTGGTATTTTGCGATTATTGCGACGCTTGTGACATTCATTTCGATTCTCAGTATTCTAATTTCATACTAAACCTTTCAGATTTTCTGAAAATTTTAAATGGATCGTCATGTGCATTATTAAGCTATCCAATTTCAATATTCATTGCTTTGAGAAACAAATTGAAATGCTTCACTTAGTATTATTAACGATTCTAATGAAAATCCGTATATTAGATTTATTACTTTATATTTTAATAAAATATAATTGCAATTATTTTGATTATAGATAGAATTCGATCAATTCTACTAATAGCCCAAGCAGCACACCTTAGTTACTTAACTGTTGGATAACCGTTTGATAACTTCGCAAAATGTAAAATAGAGTTGTAAAAACGTTGTCTGAATACCCAAAACTTGGTTGTGAGGGAGTAATGGAGCATTGAAATTTACTTACAAATAACTTTGCGAAATAACCTGAAAATAACCAAACGATAACTTCCGAATAAACTCTTCGAATTGCCGAAGAAGAGAATTTTCTTTTCGCCACCGTTGTGTGGCGCAATGAGCAAATTGTCAAACTCCTGGCGAATTGTGTTTAGTAAATGCACCAAGTGACAAAAGTGTGGTGATGAAAATAATTGATACAATTCATTGTGCGTGTTTGGTGAGTTTTCTCCAGTTTCCTCGTATGAAATGTTTATGCCAAAGTGCCCTACTTGTAGAGAATTTACGAGTACATCTGAAAAGTAACCTCCCGTTGCAAAATTCAGAAATATTGTTTATAATTTTTGTGAGATATTCATCAGTGCGATAATATTTGTAAAATCATGTCCATAGGAGTCATTGATAACTTTCAAAGTACCTTAAAAATGCAACAATTAATCTGTGGAGGCTGTGTTTAGAGAGATATTAAGTGACAAAATTTCGATGTGAGCCACCCAAAAAAAATTTCATAGTGTGCTTTCTCTCTTTCCACCATTGAAGGGGCTATTCATTGGGAAAATGGGTGATACGCGAAATAAATTTTCTTTATTATACTGTTTTTTCATAATAGAATGAAAGGTTTTTTTTCAATATATAATTTTTATTTTGCTTGTTATCGACGTTTTTTATTTTAAAGTGCAACTACAAGAACGTTTATACACTTTGTTCTTGGGAGATTATTTACTATTGGGCATAAACATTCTCGTAAAAATTATGTAATATTGTACAATTTATAACCATTTTTTTTGTTCTTGTTTTTTTATGTAGAAAGAAAGGGAAAAATCTTCTAGGAGACACTCAACAAAATGTAAATTTTGGGAAAACCCGACGGCAGAAACGAGAACGGTCTAGGGAATTCTAAATCCTCAGGTACAGAAAAAAATCAGTTAATTTGCTGTTCGTTATTTCTTTTTTTGCATGTTATTTGAAAAACTCACAAAAATAAAAAAAATCTCTTTAAAATAAACATAATAACAATATTAAAACTGTAATTAAATGTGAACGAAAACCATTTCCAAAAACTAAAAATTTACACTTTTGTAAAATGGTCATCACATATTATTTACAGTATATAAAGAAAAACAAAAATATTTTGCAGATATTTTTAATAGAATTTTTCTAAATTTTTGATTTTTTTAATGCAATGGTTTATCGCCGCATTCTTAAATTTTCTTTTTAATTCCTTTCATTATAGGGGGAGGCTTTGATCGTTCGCACATACGCTACCTTCAAACACTTCATATTTCTCCCATATTCCTTTATTAATCTCACATATGGCTATATATTGTAATAGCTAGCCTTAAATCCCATCTTTCCTGAAAAAATTGAGAGTCTAATCCTTTTTTCCTAGTTTCAGGAAGCAAAAAATAAAAACAGGTCCAAAACTGTAATTTTGCTGTGCAATACTTCAGACGATTGTGCACAAATTATATCACTTTTCAGAAAAACGACTATCACAGAGGGTAGAGGGGTTATTAGGGTTCACATTTATGTAAAAATCTTTTAGGCTGAAGAGGCACTTTTTGTGGGTGGATGAAAATTCACAAACTTGACTCACATTCATCGATCGCATATAGAAGACTGCTTCTTTCAGACATTTTCCAGGAAACTTCATTTTAGATACGATCCCTCATATTCACATCTATTGTAATCTACCGATTTAATCTACCACTAAAAAATAAAACTTACAAAAATTAAAGTTGATAAACAAGAAGTGATTTGACTCAAATAGACCGCAGTTGAGTATTTTTTAAGCAATTTTGCATTTCTTTGATATAAAAATATTTTTCAAGCTTGCACAAACTGAATATGTGCAATGAAAGAATCACATCTGCAATAAGCTCATACAGTTTACAACTGATTTTTGACAATCTTTGACATAACCTCACTTTTGTATTGTTTTTTATGTCAAAGAAAAGAAAATTGCCCGTGAGAAGCTGTTTTGTGAAAATTTTAGCCTGTTCACCTGCTGAAGCTCAATATCTGTGCTAAATCCCGATTCCTGCAGCTGCAGGAACAGAGAAATCTTCAATGAGATGCGCATTCAAACGTTTTTGTGCATATCCGGCTCTGTGGAGGAATGGTGGAATCTTGTGTGGTCTTCTCGCTTGCAGAGTTTTAGTCAATTTTTAGCTTTAAAAACTTATTGATTCGTGTAAATTTGGTGATATTTGGACTTTTCAAGAAAGTATTCATCAGATTCAACCGTTTCCGGAGTGAAATTCTCATAGAATCGAGCAAAAAAATGGTTTTTAGTGTCAATAAAACATCTCTCAGAAAAGTTCCAAAAAAGTGATATTAAAATCTTTTATTCCTTGTACAAACGGTTTAATCAAGTAGATTAGAGTTCCCTTTAAACAATGATGTGCAACTTTTAGTGTCCGGTGCAAAATTTACGGTGAAAATGGGGTGTTCAATGATGGCGTGAATCGTATGCGATAATAGAAACTTGATTGATCTATCGGACAAATCGCCATTAAATTTTCATTTTCCTCTGGAGGAAAATCTAAGGATTTCCTGGGATTTTGTGGGGTGGGATTATGAACCTTATAAGTAAGACTTTTTTTTGGCATAGTTGGAGAATCCATACGGTTTGCATGGTAGTCAGAAAAAATCACTGAACTTGAACATCATTTTTGTATGCGAAAGTTCAAAGCCTCCCCCTACACTTGACAAATCTGTCTCCCGATCGAGTACAACGTACTTCTACTTCCTCTTAATAACTGGCAAATCTTCAGCCGGCTGAGCCTTCCTCCTGAATTCGGTCTTCAAAATTCTCTAGTATTTCTCGATCAGGCACATTTCCGGGGTGCGGGATGGGTTTAATACCTTTCCCACAACCGTGGAAACTTTTGAGAAAAGGATCGTTGAGTTTCCGCACCCTCATGACAAGTTTACTTTTTATATGAAGCTATTTGAAGTCAACTCATAAATTAATCTCGGATTCAAATTACTTAGAGTTTACCAAGCTTACTTAATACTCTAAGCGAAAATGTATTTAAACAGAAATCTAGGTATCTCTCCACACTGTACAAAATCTTATGACACGAAGAAACTTCATACTTTTAAGATATTTCGCGTAACGCTTGCAAATGCAGAGAAATTCCCATATGTAAAAATGAGCTTTTGGATTCAACTTTTAGGCAACTTGGCAGAGCTTGAGTTTAGGTGAGCTTGTTTTAGCACTTTAACACGCTGTTCGTTCGATAAGCAGTAGCTGAAGATTTGTAGTTTTTCAAACCATTCCTCTTCTTTATTTTATGGACCAACCTTCAATGTATTCTTATCTGTTTATGCCAACATCTCGCACAAAAAGAATGAGTTGCTTCTCGAAAAGCTCTAGGACTTTCCTTTTCATCCTCTTGCCCACAATCTCAAGCTTTCGGCCACTTCCTTCTGGCTTCTGAGTTACAGTCTTGAGTTCTTAGAATCTAATTATAACCTTCCAGATAATGGAGCAGCACACTTCCCGGTCAATTTCGCGATTTCAGTTTAACTTGCGTTTGGATTTAAAAATCAGTCAAAAATCTTTATTTCTTTGACAACAATTTCACCAAAAGAAAGCTAATTAAATTCTCTCAAAACCACAATGAAGAAATAAACAATATCCAAAGTCTACTGATCGTAGACGCCCTTATGTTGTGTAGTAATAAAACTTTTTGGAATCTTTATCCGAAGGAACTTATTTGTATAATTTAATGTATTTAGTTACAGATTGCATCAGATTAATATTAAATTTAAGTTTTTTTTTCTAGGCTCACGCTAAATGCAACGCGAGAAAATGATGACATCGGGAAAATTATTTCAACAGTAGAACTTCGTAATTTATAAATAAACTGTTCTTACATCATTTAACGGAATCTATAAGATTTTACCTAATGATTTAAATATGGAATGGAAATTATTTTAAAGATAAACTCAAGAATTCCTTTAGTTTATACTTTCCGTTATATTCATTTGATCAAATTTTATTTTTACGAATTTTTTAAGTTGGGTCAACTTTTTACTAATTGATTGCCCCTTTATGAAATGTTGTGTCACGTGGTAATTGTATGTCACTGTAAATTCTAAAAGCATTGAAAATTAGTCAATAAACATGAATATTACTTAAATTCAAACAAATTTTGTTTTATTTGTCCCTCTCTTGTGATATAAATAACCTAATTGTTGTCAAATGATTATTTTTTAAGGTATTTCTTTCGCTGTTAGTTATTTCGCAGTTATCTTTTAACGTTATTTTACTAACCAAATTTTAACGTTGTTACAACGATAAATTTTGGTAAGGTTATTTTGTGCCGCATGGGAGGTTACGGCACCCCAAATTGAAGTTCCCAAAAATAGTATTAAAGGTTTTAAAAGCTGCAATTACATATTCACTGAATATCTTTATTTATATATTTTCTAAAACTCATTTCCGTTAAGCTCTTAAACACATAAAAGACCACCAAAAACATTAAAACATTAAAACATATTGCCTGGGAATTGTCGTTTAATCGTTGGAACGATAAAACTATTCTTCCTGTATGCATCACATTCAGAATCCGTTATAAAGTCTTTTCAAAATTAATCAATATTCAAACAACACTTAAAACTTATTTTAGATAACGTACTAAAAACAGCAATTTATAAGGGTGGGTCCCGGTCAAAATCCCGAAAGCCAAAATCCCGAACATTTTGGCACTCATAGATCACGGATATAATGTTCGCTAAAAATCAGAATCAAAACGGAAATAAAAGATTCCGGATAAAGAACGGAAAGAGATGTCGAGAATCGATTTTCGGAAATGGTTAAATTGTGATTTCACTAAGTTAATTATCTTAATGTTGAAACAACCATTTCCCGCCAAAAATATTTTTGTATACCCTTATCGGTGGCAGCCAAAATCCCGAAAGCCAAAATCCCGAAAAGGCCAAAATACCGAAAGCTAAAATCCCGAATAAGCCAAAATCCCGAATTCTTAAAAGGGTCATAGCTACTCCAACGATCACACCCGCGCTTGCTGGAGGTAAAGGGAAATCTTCTGTGTCTTGGGAAATTATTCTAAACATTTTCCCCATATAATTTCATCCCTTTCAGGATTTTGAACATTCGGGATTTTGGCTTTCGGGATTTTAGCTTTCGGTATTTTGGCCTTTTCGGGATTTTGGCTTTCGGGATTTTGGCTTTCGGGATTTTGGCTTTCGGGATTTTGGCTGCCACCGATAAGGGTATACAAAAATATTTTTGGCGGGAAATGGTTGTTTCAACATTAAGATAATTAACTTAGTGAAATCACAATTTAACCATTTCCGAAAACCGATTCTCGACATCTCTTTCCGTTCTTTATCCGCGTTTATTTCCGTTTTGATTCTGATTTTTAGCGAACATTACATCCGTGATCTATATGAGTGCCAACATGTGTAAACTGTGGCTGAGATTTTAAGGAATATATGGAACTCATCTAACAATTTTAATACAAGTTCGTAACTGATTAAAATTGATTTTACCCAGTTTAGAGTTTGTTCAGATAGTTTGTAAAAAAATTTATATACAAAGTACATAAAGAGAAAAAGGTATAACTTTGCTAAATGTTGGAATACGTGAGCTTAAAATCTTCCTTCATCATAAGTTGGACTGCTTATAAATTTTAATCATCCAAAGGTAGAGCGCACGATTTATTTTACGTGTATTAATTCAAGTGACAATTGATTCCATCAACCTATATCCTTTATTATTGTGGCACCCGTTCGAAACTTTACCCATAGATGGGTGCTGAAGTTGCTGGAAATATTTCTATTGAGACAAATCTATCATACTTCAAAGGCTGAACATCAGAATTTGCGGATAGTTCACTTCAACAGCTTTGCAAGAAATGGAGCACCATAAAATGTTTCTCTATCTTTTGAAATTTGTTCTGCAGATGAGCCTCTATATAAAGTACACTGAGAAAAAGACGGGGGTGCGATTGACTTTTATTCCTCATAACTTTAACACTTTTTAGGTGTAAAAATATATCAACATTTTTTAATGTTAATTTTACACATTTTTAAGGGTAAAATTAACATGAAAAAGGGTAACTTTAACCCCTAATACACCTAAAAGCATAATATTTACACCGATTTCGGATCAAAACTGCAGGGTAAAATAAACATTTCCGGAATGTTATTTTAACTTTTTCAGATTTCTCTCAGTGTATGTGCAAACATTAATTTATTGAATATTTCGCCTTAAGGATTTCTCTTACCCTAACCCAAATTTTAAACAAGTTTGCCCTATATTATTTTACTAGTCGAAGTCAAGTAACTGTTTGAGTGTCTGCTATGAATGAATAGTAATATAATCGGAAGCGGTTTATATGAAGACATTTTATATAAAATTGATAAAGTTCCGAAGAAAACCACAAGGAAGTCTTATATGAACATTATACTGAAAACATCCCCCACCCCCCAGGTTGCAGGTTAATAATTCTAAATCGAAAATAATGTTTGTGCCCAGTATACAAAATAAATTACATAAAAACTCTCATAATGAAAGGATTTTTATAAACAATTCCTAAAATTAAATCCACTGTGTACAAACCATAAAAACTCAAATATACTACCCAACCCAATTATTTCATTACCGAACCCACTGAACCTATCTTTTTTTTATAAAAGCTTTGTTCAGATAAAAAAAAAGCAAAATTTCAATGGTATTCTAAAATCTGACATCAATAAATACCATCACCAGTAAAATGGTTTCATTATGACCGTTTATGTGTTGGTTCGCATTAAAAATAAATCCTTTTCCCTAAAAGCTTCATAAAGCAAGGTAAAAGGTACTAATTGGTGCATTTTTATTCAGAGAATGGCGCAATTAAAAATACACAGCTCTTCAAATAGGAATATTCATAAAATCGAAAAGTAATCGTAGATATTAATGGTTTTAATTGGAGGAGGGTTAATTTGAGGAAAGAAATGCTTGAGTGTAAATAAATGAAAACTTAATAGTTTCTCCGTAATTATTGTCCAATTAAGGTGCAATTGAATGTCGTAAAAGATTCATGAGTGGAGAGTTTTGGGTCATCAAAGTGCAATATTGTCCTAAAATGCCGGTTATGTTGCTGTGTTTAATATCTAGTGTAGAAGATTTAGTCGAGGGGTGACTGGAAATCGCATGCGCTGTCCGGGGGTTGCTTTCCAGTGGCACCAATACTGATGAGGATTGTTCCAGAGGGGACACGAAAGTGAGTGTGAAGGAAAGGCATTGAAAGAAAATTGTGTTGAAGCAACGAGTGTTTTTCACTCAAATCATCAGTTGTCTCGGTGCTTCACGCCAAATCGGTCGCAAGTTCCAAAAGCCGGAGGAGCTTTTAACTTTTGAGCTATATACCCTCCCTTAACAAGTTGTAGCTTGATTTATGTGTGTGTCTCTGTGTCACATCTCAAGTTCTACTTCAACTTCTCATGTGATATACGTTGAAGAATTATCTGAAAACTTTTTGGGCGGGAGCTTTAGGGTACCGCTGTGGTGTAATTAGAGGGTAATCCAAGTCACTGAATCAACGTGCAAAAGAAGTGAAATAGTAGTTCTCAAAAGGCAAAGACATCAAAAGAGGATCCTTCGTATCAAGGGAGTTGCTCTACGAAGAAAATACGATACACTATGTATGGATTTAATCAAGCACCCAGATTCATGCCTTAGATAGCACTAAATCACATCTCGTTAATATTAATTAAGTTGTTTCCCAAAATCACGCAGACAAGCGTCTCAAATGGGCAAAATCCTCAAATTTGAGTGTTCAAAGTTCATGAAGAAAATTATTTCTTTTTGCAATAACACTGAAAAAATTTGATGAGACAGGCCTCTTGAGATAATACTTCAAGTCCAATTATACTTTATTGTGAGGTACATTTTCCATTTTTGCAAGAATGAAGCTTCCACATGTTGTGCTGTGAATACCAAAAAATTTCTCCTTTCATTTCCCTGCATTATTCACGTGCTGTACGATATTTATGGGGTATTACCTCATGTGATGGGATAAGGCTGTAAGGGTAGGAAAATCTCCATCTATCCCACCTCCCCATGACTGAAAAAAGGGAAATCCCAGAGGAGAAAAAAAGCTCTAAATAAAATTATCAACTTCTCTTCCAGAGAGATTTCTAGCAAAATCAGCAAAAATCCACACGTTACAAATTCATTGAACTGGAAGAAATGACGAAAAGGACCTTATTTCTTTTCCTCTTTCTCATCTTCATCTTCGTATTGTACCAAAAACTCTGGTTAAGTCAAACGCCTCCAATACCCCAATCCAACCTCCCCTCCATGGAGAAAAAAACAGAAAGTCCAAAGGAAAATGTGCACACATATTTTTTTATTGCCGAACTTTTCTTTAATTCAAACTCTCGATTCGGGTTGAAAATTGAATAAAGTGGGTTTGAGTGAGTCTCAAGAGCTAGATGATCACAAGATGTTGGAAGAACGCCGAGTAAAAAAAGCTTCAAGATTTTTTTCTTTGATGTTGATTGGAAGTTTCGCGTTTGAGAAGAGCTTTTGGGTAGGATGAGAAAAGGCATCCCATCTCAGCCTTATGTATTGGGTTATTGGGTGGATAAATTTAAGCCGGGCGTAGGACGGGTAAAGTCAAAAATATACTGTGCCAATGTCACATGTGAGGAGGATAAATGGTGGATTTTCTCCGCATGGAAAAGTTCTGGTGAAGAAAAAGCTTTTAAGCAATGGCAGCAAAACTTGGCCAAATGCTCAGATTTTGATCAAAATTTTAATTTTACATAGACGTTTTATTATTATTATTCCTATTTTTTTTTTAAGATCCTAAGTACTAGGCACCATATTGGTCTAGACTTAAAGTTTAATCAAGTTTAAAATTTGACTTTGAATTTTTGACTTAAGCTTATCAAAACAGAAAGTTCAGTAAAACAAAGATGCCATAAAAGAAATTGGAAATTAAACCCTTTACAGGACAGGGTTAAACAGCCGAGTATAACATGGATTTCAGACTGTTGGGTTAGTCTAATTCCCCAAGGCCTCGAATTTTTAAATAATAAGCGATTTCAATGGATTTGCTTTTCTAAATATAATAGATCATTTGCCTTTAATATGAAATCTGAAGCCATTTTCTCTAAATATATTGTTTTACTAGAAATTAGAGAAGCCTTCAAAATAAAGGTTTAGCCCAGTTTTCGAAGATCTTAAGAAGAATAGAATTTAATAGATCATACGTTTCTAATATTCCAATCCTACACAAAATTTTTCAAAAAATCTTACCTTAGAAAAAATTACAGAAGTTAAGTTATATGGTTAAGCCTTAAGTCTGAAGCCCATAAAGCGGTCTTCAGACTAGAGGCTAAACCCAGTTCCCGAAGGTCTCAAAATCTTAAATAGCGAGCAATTTTATTCTTTTTGATAGCCTAATAGATTATTTGTCTTTAATAATCTAATCCTCAGGTAGATTTTTCCAAAAAATCGTGAATGATAAAAAATTAGAGCAGTTAAGCCATATGGTTAAGCCTCCGGTCTGAAGCCCGTATAAGGTTTAGCAACATGGCATAACTTTCATAATTTAATTTGTAATTTTTTTATTTGAGAAAATTATGAGTTAGAATGATCGTATTATAACAAGTTATATCATCTTTTAACTGTTGAAATTCAGTTTTTTTGCGTTTCAATCAATTTTTTGCAAAATGGAAGATACTGAAATGAGGATGATAGGTTAATTTTTGACATATGGTATAATGATTTCAAAATCTAATTTGATAATTCTTTTAATTTTCACAATATTTTTTTTTATTTTTCATAAATTTATGAATGATAATATTTTCTTTACTTTTTTATTGGTAATAAATACAGTCCGTAAATTGAAATTTCGAAGTTTCAGCACTGATATTTACCTCAAAATTCAAGGGAAGAATGCTATATTTTGATAATCCTTATAGGATATTTTAATGAGCTGTTGAAAATATATTA
Organism: Phlebotomus papatasi; assembly: GCF_024763615.1. NCBI lineage: Eukaryota > Metazoa > Arthropoda > Insecta > Diptera > Psychodidae > Phlebotomus > Phlebotomus papatasi. The sequence goes on from NC_077222.1 coordinate 67,286,638, forward strand.
TATCGAATGATAAATTAATGTATTTATACAATTTACATATATTATTTATTTTTGATTGAATTTCGTCTATTCGAAATTTTCAACTTCTTTTAGAAAAATTATCATTGAAATATAGGGGTATATTTATATTTCTGAAACAATTCTTTTATAATCAATTCTCGAAATTTTCCAATAAAAAATAAACAAAAAATAAATCTTAACACTTGAATTTATAAGTAATGCGTGTAAATCCTCCATCATCTTAGGAACACTTTATGAATTGGTGGGCAGAATTTGAACTTGTAACAATTTCGGCCAGAAATTTTTACAAGTTTGTAATCGGTAAGTTAACCTAAACTGATATATTCCTAAAAGAAAACAAAACGTTGGTCTAAAGTCGTAAAATCTCTGTTATTTAAAAAAAAAATTAGGAAATTTCCAATTTTCAAAAATTTCCAATTTACAATATAGCTTCTCCAGCTAACTAGAAAGACGTGTTGCAGGATAAAAGCCCTTCTTGTTGCAAAAGTATGTTTCGGTGTGGATTTTACAGTGTCACGCCATCTAGAGCATTCACAAAATATTGTGGGGGATAAACAATATATTGGTGAGCATGGGGACAAAACAGTGAATATATATTGATGAATTACATGGAGGTCACTGCGTTTCATTAATCTTCTCATGTGTAATCCCCCCATATCCCCCTTAGTCAGGGTACCGTGGAGAGGAAAAACAGCGGCTGGGAGCTTTTGGGTGAAAAATCACTTATCATTGCGTTTATCACACACACAAAATGGGCCAGTGTCTCTCTGGAGGGATCTCTCGGTGATGTCATGGGGATAGGGAAGTCAGGGTGGTTAAGGGCTGAGCATCACTGAAGAAAATTCAATAACCTCCAGTGGTTGGATTTTGGTTTGACAGGGAATTAATTTTTATTTCATGCTCCATAGTCCTGCAGAGCCACATTATAGGAAGGATCCTCTTCCAATGATGGCTTTATTCTTTCGTCAGTTTGTCCTTTCCCTCCAAGACACCCCTGATATGCCTTCTTCGTACCATCCACTGTGAAATTGACAAAATGTCTCCAAGGGTGGGGATATTCTGCTCCAGCCACCCAAGAAAACCTCTTCAATGGGGGTAATCTTCTTCTAAATCCTTTGCCTGACTGGCCTTAGCACAAAATAGGCCAACATTCCGCATTCCCATATCCCTCCTACAACTCTCCTTCACATACTAGCACCCAAAATTGTGTCGAGGGACATTTCATCAACTTTCAAGCAATTTACCCATCCTCCCACTCGTCCACCCTTGTTACTTTTATATCGTAATCGTCTCGTTAACATTTTATCCCTTCACCCTCACGGATGCTTCGGCGATGATGATGGATTTCAACATTCTCAATTTTCCCCATTCCTGCCTTAGTACTTGGCATCCGCGACCTGGCCAAAAATTGAAAGTCGCTATAGCTCATATATTTTTCAAAACTGCTTTTGGCACAAAACTAATACAGAAAATTGCATTATATTCTGAATGAGAATATTCCTTCTTCATGCTTTTTTGGCCAAGATGTTATTTTTTTTGATGCAGCAAAAATTGATAATGCAACCCATGAGAAAACTTTGAAACTAAATTCCGCTTTCAACAAACTCAAAGTTTTAAATTTGAAATAGTTTATTGACTGTAAATATTTATTAAGTTCATATACTGATCTTTCAATATGAACTTTGTCAATTGTCCTTGGTTCAGGTTTTGTAAATTTTATTTTTTCTACTTGTCAGTATCACATTAGTCTAGTGAATTAATTTAAAGTTAAAATAAGGTTGAGATAATAATTCACAGCAACCTAATTAACATTAAGATTAGTGTTACTAAATTACTATCAAATGACCGTAGTTTGAGTCACCTTGATAGATAAAAATAAAATGGACACAATTTTCATATCCGGATTTCAAGGAACTGAGGAATGAAACTTTCCTTTAACTAATTCTAAATTTTTGGAGTAGCCAGGTTATCTTTCTGTTAGATATAAAGTTGTATGTAATTATAATAGGTAGATTGTATACGATCATGAAATGGAAACCCGTTTAAAGAATTGTACGATCAATATGCTCGAAAGGCCGCAATTCACGCTATAGCGGTCTTCAGACTAGAGGTTTAGCAGTACTCGAATGTTTCAAAAACCCAAATATCAAACAATTTTACTAATTTTCCAGAATCTAATAGATCTTGTTAGAAATAATCCGATCCTAAGTTATTTTTTTTTCAAAATATCTTAATTGATAAGAAATTACAATAGTTAAGTCATATGTCTAAATTTTTGATCTGAAGCCCGTATAAGTTGACGAGGGCCACACAGAGTATCTAATCAGAAACAGATTATTAAGGTTTTATGCTACAGCATATTTAACATTTAATGCTCAGTAAAAAATGATATTTTGGTAAGTAGTGAAATATTATTGGCAAAGATAAAACTAAAAGGCTATAAACCATTTTTTTTATTGGCCAAGAACGTTTTTCCCTTTCATAAAATTAAGTGACAATATTTCAAAACATTGAATTATATTTCTCAATAAATTCATTGATGAAAATTCTAATTTTCTATATTCTCTGACATAAGTTTCTGAATTGAAATATGATAAAGGATTTTCGTATTGGATTATAATTTTCAATTCAATCTTATAACTTTGTCACTTTTTCGTATTTTTCCATCGCCAGCTTAATGTTGTAACCAACCTCAGGAACAAATTGGTTTTTTCTTAAAACATATTATGGATTATAATCTTAGATAACTCTTTACGAGAATATCACATAACCTTAATATTTTAAATGTTAGATGTACAGCATAAGAATCGTCCCTGAGTTTTGCAAACTTACTCCATTTATTTTCTGGATTTTAACGCAGTAGAGATGGAATAGTGAAAATTGGATTCCAGCTGAATTAATACCAATGTCCGCCCACAAGATTCATTATTGCTCTGTGACCTCAAGCCAAGGCATCTCCTACCACAATTGGTGCATAATGAAAATTCCGTGAGGATGACTGCAATATATTTTTGCATACAAAATAGCCAAAGTTTTATTATTTATTCGCGAACTATAGTGTTGTGGATTTTTTTGCTAGTCTAGTTGGAAGGGGTTGAAAAATTGGGGCGGAAAACATATTTTTCCTGTACACTAGTATTCCTCACCCATTTTCTCTGTGTAAAACCTTGCAGCAATTTAATTACAGAGACACACAGAAAAGATAAAAAGTGGATAGAGAATGGAATTTCAGAGACAATCGGCATTGATTTGCCAGTGAAAAACTTCAAGCGTAGTACAATACCTAATTAAAATCGTGAAGTGACTAACAATTGAACTGTACAAGTGCTTGTCTTCAATTTTCTCAATAAACTGGTGCAAAGAGAGAAAATTTAGCTTGGGAAAATTGTTATATTAAAACTTTTCGATGGGTGGTGCTTGTTAAATTACAGAAAAACAATTTACAATCAACAAGTTCATTAAGCCGATGTTGGATGGAGTGAAAGTGGAGTGAACCCCCGCATTTTGGATACAGCAGGGTCGGCCTACGGTGTGTGTGTGACAAACGACAGTCATGGCGAAAAATTACTCCAACTCCGCGATGATGATGCACCTGTTGATACTCCTGGCCACCGGTATTGACTTATGCCTCGGTAGGTACAACTTACCCATACAATTCATTGCACAACCCTCTTGCCGCAGATTTTCGTGCGGAAAATGGTGACATAGAGGACAAAACGAACGTCCTCTGAAACTATCAATAGCGCATGGAAACTATAGGTCCTTGTCCTCAGCAGAAAATTATTCAACCCACAACTTCAAAGGACTTTCAACCTCCCACTAACCCAGAAATAGTTGTACCATTGTATTGTCCTCAAGGGTCGTTGGACCCCAGAGGGTGATGATTTTGCAGAGAAATTTATGATTAAGTTTCATACATTATACTATTTGCAATATAGAAAATGGTTCAGTTTATTGCTTGAACTATATAGAGGGTAAATAGGAAGCAATATATGAATAATTATATGATTTAGGATTACAGGGGGAATTCTTATTCCTCAAAATGTACGAGTAAAACAAATAAATTAACTTCCTTTTTATAAATCTATAAACTTTTGAGGGTATATGAACCCCTTTGAATTCACTGAATTAGTTAAATTTTATTACTCTTCTGTATGATAATATACTATGCGGTAGTATATCAGGGTATATTATACTTATTGGGTCAAAAAGTGGTATCTACTGGTAAAAAAATATTAGATTAAAAGCGACATTCAACAAAAAAGCTTGTATTATAAACAATAGTCAGCCACAACAAAATGTGCTGAATTTGAAACTGAGTATAAAAAAGGGGTGGCAAAGCGTCCCAGGCTTTGCGAAATGCTTGAACTCGTGACTTAGATGCTATACCTCAAAAGTACTTTCGCATCATTTACCGGTTACCGGTACACAACTGATTTTAATCGATTCATAAATCAGTAAATAGATTCTACAAAATAGTTTAAAGAGTAATAAAAATTATATTCGAACAAAAATTACTTATCGGTAAGTGACCGATTCACAACAGATTTGAACCGATTAATAAATCACTCAAAATATTTCCCAAAATACATCTAGGAATTATTTAATTGAATTTTGTATAAAAATTATTTATAGGTTATGAACCGGTTCATTATCAATTCATAACTGATTAGAACCGGTTCAGTTTTATAGAAAATTCCAAGACCTTTCCGACGAGCCCAAACATGATCCCATTCGCTTGATAAATGCGCTCTCTAGTGTCTTTTTAACCTTTGACCTTGAAGAACCGTTATTAGGAATGATTCAACGGTATTTTCATCTAAGGACGAAATGTCCGCCTGGATAATCTCTAAAATCGATGCAAATTTGTATTGTTACGTTATTATACTCAATTCAATACATTTTCGTTATATTTTAACTCAATATATTAAACTAAATTTCATATTCAGCGCGGGTATTCAGCTAAATCTAAAATTCAACGTGATATTCTAAACTCATATTAGGGGAAAGTGTCCATGATTTGCATAGTCTCAAGCTTTATAATGACTAAATTTTTCCTATGTTTTTCAATTAATATGATTCATCGCACCCATATGTTAGAAACTAGGGGAAAATGTCCAGTTTTTAAAATACTTTGCGGAGTCATATTTATTTGGAAACGTAAGAAAAATTTAATCATTATGAAGCTTGGGACCGTGCAAAGCATGGGCAGTTTCGCTTACACATATTCAGCGCAAAAAAAAATGAGCTGAATTTAATATTCATTACAAAATATTGCTGCACTAAATTGTAAGTTCATCTGCAATGTTTATGGAGTTAAATCAGTTTTCGTCCTCTCAAAGCTGTAAAACAAACATACATGTTTCCATAAAATATTGATTGGATTGGAAAATATTACTTTTTGCAGTCTGTCTATCTATTACGTTACTGATCAGGAAATGTTATTAAATATTTTAAATATTCGTTTACCATGCTTGACTTTTTGTGCTTTTTATTTGAAATTAAATTGTCAGCAGTGTTGTATTTCTATAACTAAGGTAGGACTACAAATTACACATAATTTTCCAACGAAACTATCAAAACAAAATTGTAAGTTAGTTGTTGTTTAGAAAGTTTGCCGGAATTAATGCTTTATAATCCGATTCTTTAGAAAAACATTTGACTCTGTATATAGTGTCTGAACTTAGGTTGAGATTTAGGTCAAATCAAGTGCATCCGTTTTCCTCTTGGCAATATGCAACTTCTGCTTTTCAAGCTTCTTAAATCTTAGCAATGCCTTCAAATTTCCTAAACTCGATCTCACTGTTGCAACGCTGGGGTCGAAGGCGAAAGTTGAGTGTAGACAGGAAGGAAATCTTGCAATCAATATTGCTGCAGACACAGCACTTCTTGATCAATATAGTCTGAGGTCAATTTGCAAATTATTGAGATAGACAGTGGGGATTGGGGGACGAAAAGATTGTATTCTATGGCGATTGTCTCAAAGTTTGCACATTTCTCTCAAGAAACCTCTATAGTTTTCTTCCCATTATCTGTTTCACTGACTTTCATTAAACTTTCACCCAATTTTCCTCAAGACTTAATGGACTCGTGATACCCGGTCTTATGGAGAAGAATGGGCTTGTGGGATTCAAATGAATTTATTCAGCGAGATTGTTGTGGAATTTCATGAGAAAGCTTTAGTGGTGTGGGATGAATTTGCATTGAAGTATCCTACAACAGGAATATATAGTCTGGAGTATGTCCAATTCATGGCATTCAAAAAACAATATTGAAACTCAGTCAGAGACACTGATCTCAAATCCCAAATCTGAAGAAATGGGGAATAGGTCAGCAATACTAAAAGTGGACGTCAATCATTCGATAATCACCACTTTCTGAGCGATTTCTGCACATTCGCCGCATTAGATAACAGCAAAATGATCCGAAGGAAAAAATTCAATAGTCAAGAGAAAGAGTCTTGTCACGTACTTTCTTGGAGTTCATCGTTCAAAATGTTCCAACTTGGGTGTATGTATGGGTTGGACTTTTATTAAAAATGATTGAACCAACACTCCTTAAACATAAGAGCTCTTCCCTCATTTATATTGCGTCGGTGTGTGAAAGCGGAAGACTAAAAGTGCCCATAAATCCTCTGTCAGCTATTAAATAGAGGTTTTCTGCACCACAAGTGAAATAATAGCCCAGAGTCACCATGTATGTGACAATAAAAAAGTGCATTCTCCACCAAATGCTTTAATTCTGCACAAATTTTTCCTCAATTTATGAGCGAGGTGGCAGACGGCTACTACTACCCTCAGTTCAGAGGTCACTAGGGGTGGAAAAACTTTTCCCGATAAAACATTTTCGTGGGAGAGAGCTTGTGAAAAAAAAAGAGAAAAAATCAGTGTGAATCAAAACTTGTTTTTCACACAAACTATTTGTTCAGTTTACTCAATACGTGTACAATTTTGTACTCAAAACCGCTATTCAGCACCTATTTTTTGCGCTGAATTTGATTATCAGCACGAAATATTGTGGTAAATTTAGAATTTTCACATTTTGTAGAATATTCAGCTTAATTCAGCTTAACTGAAACTAAGTATTCAGCGCTTTTATTTCCAACGAACATTCGAGAAAAAGTGCCTGTAATTGAACTTAAAACACTTTTTTATTTGTTATTATATTTTGCGAATAATATTTTAAAGCTTTTATTCATAAAGGGATTTCATGGGTCACCAAGACTAAAAAATAGAATATTTCTACATTCTTCTATTTAAACTATTCTATTCTGAAATTTTCAATAACTTTTTACTGCTCGAACTCCACAGTGGAAGTAGTATATAATAAGTCCTCGAATTTTTCACCCCAAAAATTTCCACCTTCCACCTTTATCAACAAATCTTCGTGTTTGGGAGTTTTCTGGGAAATGTCGTCATGCTGTTTGGATGTTCATCTGGTCGGTCATTCCATCTAATCCATCTGGCTGCCGCTAGCCCTAAAGGCCAAACAGTTACAGATAGAGACTTGGGACCTTTGCGAGATACTTTCCTTCTACTAGTCCATTTTTCCCTCACTCTTCCCGCCATAACCATGTTTTTGGGTGTACTCGAAAACTCGTCATACGATTTTTTTTCATTTTTGGGTACATTTTAGAGGTTACCTAGACAGACCATCATCATCATCATTTTCAACCGCTTATCCCTATTGGGACCGCGAGCCCATGACATCCAATTGCATCCATGGCAGCCCACGGGTATCGATCCTCCTCCACTTCAGGAAGATATTCAGGTTCTATCCCAAGGCGCTCCAAGGCAAGATTCTGAATTTGATAAAGCCACCTTGTCCTAGGTCTGCTTTGAGGTCGACGCCTTCTCACAATGGCTTGCATAACTTCCCTGGGGAATCTAGGCAGACGATTCATTTATATACGAAAATACTGTTACATCTGTTTTCATGGTCAAAGGTTAAAATGGCTGTAGAGAGTGCATATCAACCATATGAGGTCATGTTTGAGCTCTTTGAAAGGGTCCTGGAACTGGAATTTCTAACAAGACCGAACCGGTTCCAATCAGTAATGTAATAAGTAATGTTCATCTGAAAATCAACTGTACTGTATGACTCCTAAGATATTTTGGGCGATCTTTTTAATGATTCAATCGGTTAAATAAATCGGGTCCCGGTTAAAATCCCGAAAGCCAAAATCCCGAAATCCAAAATCCCAAATGGACCAAAATCCCGAAAGCCAAAATTTCGAATTCTTAAAATTGTTATAGCTACTCCAACGATTGCACCCGCGCTTTCTGGAGGCAAAGGGAAATCTTCTGTGTCTTGGAAAATTATTCTAAACATTTTCCCCCATAAAATTTCATCCCTTTGAGGATTTTGAACATTCGGGATTTTGGCTTTCGGGATTATAGCCTTTTCGGGATTTTGGCGTTCGGGATTTTGGCTTTCGGGATTTTGGCATTCGGGATTTCGGTTGCCACCGAATAAATCAAATGTGAGTTGGTGAACGGTAAATTACGACGTAAGTAATATAGCGTTTTTTGATTAATATACGTTTTTCGATAAAAATAAGGGTTCAAATTTCGTATTCCAAATGATAAAGAGTAGGGTGTCAATAGGTCCTGACCGTCCTGACACGAGTTCTTAAAGTGTCAATAGGTGTTCCTTTCACCCTATATGAAATTTAAGGTATGGCGTCTAAATCACGATCTCAAGCATTTCGCAAAGCCTGGGACGCTTTGCCACCACTTTTAATATATATATATATATATATATCGTGTTTAATATTTCTAATGGAGAAATTCATTTTGCATGCGTATTACTCTTAAGTAAACACGGTAACTCTACCCAGCGGCATGACGTTTCCTATGTTTCCCATATGTTTCAAGCGTGCCGAAAAAACCGTTGAGTTTATTAGCTGTTTTCTGTCATTGTAGAATGAATTAGCAAATAATACTAATACAAAATAAAAGAAAATTTAATAACGAAAAGGTAACCGAAAACCCCAAATTGGCAACCCACGTAGTTTTGGAGATATCTCGTGAAATGTGTACAAAAACAGGAAAAAATTTACACTAAAACTGATCGCATTTTTCAGACCTTATGTCAGCCCCCTGACTCTGCCCGTGAAACTTGCGTTTGAAGTGCAGTATGTTATTTGAAATTACTATCAGAAAATTATTGAAATGCTTATAAGAAATTATACAATCGATTTTATATATATTTTTTATAGATTTGAACAATAAAATGCCGCATTAATAAAACTCGTTTTAAGAGGAAATTGAATGAAAATTTATCGATTTTTTGAACCATTTTTGTTATAAATAAAAATCCAATATTGTTTCAGTGCTGTCTCCGCTTCGATACACTAAACTTTATTTTTAGAAAATTTGCTCAAAATAAATTTGAATAAGGCAAAAAAAGAACACCAGTATATGCACTTAATAGTCGTTCGCTGTATGCGGAAAACGTGTTGGAAACATTTATAAAAAAAAAGTTATAAACCTCTTGAATGCATTTTGAGGATGGGGAATAGCAACGCCTCATATTCTCCCACAAAGTTTTATAGGAAAATTTCTCGGGGTGAAATTTAAAACTATTCCAACACTCGCAGTTGTGCTATAATGAAAAACAGATCAAACCAAATAGTTTGATTAACTATTTCTCTCATTATTCGCCTAAGAGTTGGTTGGTTTGGTGGAAGTTCAGGCGGGATGTTTTGTCCTAAATAAATGTGGGTGAATGGGTTTTGAATTTAAAGTCCCACCCTTAAATCGATGCACTATCTAGTGACGTCATCTAGGAGTGTGTTTAAGTAAGTTGAGAAGAAGTTTTGCAAGGGTGTGGAGGGACACAGATAAATTGCAGACAAGTCTGTAGTTTTGTCATATGGATGCTCTCCTGCAAACAACAAACACATTTTGCTATAGAAGAAAATGGTGATGAATAAGAAAACCCAGCAAGGATCTCCAGCAACCAACCACAAAAACCATCCGCTCTCACGAAATTTATATTCAAAACAAAACTCCGCCATTGGTTCATGAGGCTGCAAGTGTTTGCCATGAGTAACTTTTCAAATTACTTTAAAGCACTTTAAATTTATATTAAGATGCCGCACCATTGATGTGGCAAAAGGCTTGGAGAAGTGGTGAGTGAACCCAAAGAGATATTTCCCAAACACTCTGCTCAGCTTTTTCATTTTCTTCATTTGTGGCATTTCATCGTTCAATTGGGGCGGGAGTTTTCTCAACGTGGGATGAATCTTCATGTTTCGATTCTGTTTTGACCATCGAAGCAATTTTCAGCATTCTGCTTGGTTAAATTTGATTATAATTTTTTGAACAATCATAGGGTTGTCCAAAATCCTTTAATTACACTGTTAAAGAATTTTTGCAGATAATATATTATCCCATTTAAAAATTTCTCGCATAATTCCTATTCCACGTTATTGAATTCTGCTGATAAACATAGAACCAAGCTGAAAAATTACCAATTAGTCGTAGTGTTTTTCGCTGAATTTAATATTCAGCGCAATATTCCGCGCTAAATTAGGATCTCGAAGATAAGTTGTGTAAAAACACATTTCACAATAACTTTGCTATATTTATTTATTAATTAATTTTATCAAACAAGTCTAATTCAAATTTATTTAACGTGCAATGAATCTCTAAGTTTCTATACTTTTTTTGACGATCGAAGAAATTTTCAGCATTATACTTGGATAATAATAATCAGAATTTTTACAAAAACGACACAATTGTTCAAAATATATCAATTACACTAAGAAATTAAAATTTCGTATTATCCTATCCAAAGGGTTGTCAAAATTTAAATTCAGCATTCTATTCCATGCTGAAAATCAAATTCAGCTCAATATTTTGTGTGCAACACATAATTCAGCGTAGTATTTCACACTGTATTATGATTTCAAAAATAGTTTGTGTTACAATACATTTCACAATCAATTTTCCTGTTTTCACTCGCATTATTTTTTATCTATCAACCCAAGTTGCAATTTTGTAAACGTAAGATGAGTCTATTTACATTTATATGATGTATTATAAATATGTTCTGATCATGGTAAGAGTGTTAAGTGGATACTGCTTGACTTTTTATGAACATAATAACTGCTCGAATTCAAAGATACAGCACTATTTATTATATAATCCGTTTTTTATTTGTTTTACCAAAAATTTTATTTTAGAGATTGCATTGGTTAGCTTCTCTAAAATAGGATTTTTTACGTGATCATAATGAAATTCAAAGAATTTTGAAAATAATCATTGCCATTTATGATAATTTCAATAATGATAAATTTTAATTAAATAATTAGTTCAATAATAATTTTAGCATCTAAAATAATTTAGATTTAATTTAATTAATGCAGATAAATTAATTAGACTGTTGAATATTGCAGTTCGTGCTTAAAATTAAATTCGGCTTTTTATAACACGTTCAATTGTGCTGAATAATTTTTTTTAAATTTTAAAATAGCGAACAACGCGCGATTATTCCAAAAGTTAATTCAAAGTATTGTTTGACAATGTCAAAATCTATTTTTATATAGCTGAATATCAAACTAAATAACTGAATATGGATATCAGCGATATTTTTCACGCTGGATACAAAGTAGAATGCTGTGTACTTTAACGTCCCTTTCACAGAAACATTTGGATAATTGTTAGATATTAATTATTCATCCTAATGAATTTTTAAAGTCATGGAAGTGCAAAATTTCTCCACTCCCTCTTTGAACCGTATTATGACTTCAACGATATTTTTCAGATCAACATGCATTTAATCAGTTTCTTAATTGAATATTGAGCTGCTGGTATAACATTCAACGATATCCTTCGCGCTGGATACGAAACTCAGAGTACTGCTTTAAGTGACACTCAATGGGTCAAATGGTAGAGCACTTGCTCTATGATGCAAGTGTGCGGAGTTCGAATCCCCTTCAAATTATCAGGAATTTTTCTAGCGGTAAAGTTATTCGGTTTGCATCCAATGAGCTTCACTACACTTGATTCCACGGGGAATGGCATTCACAACCCCATTCCTGTATAAGAAAAAATAATAATGGATGTTCCGAACTATCCTTGCGGAAACTAAATTCCTCTATGGAACGTTGTGCCACTCTATTATTATTATTTTTATTATTATTATAGCAGCTTTAATACGTGGTATAACATTTGGCGCAATACTTTGCGCGAAATTATGACTTTAACAATAATCTGCGGAAAAACACGTTTTCCAATTATTTCTCACCGTGCTTTTCTTCTTGAGTTCTGCTCGATTTTACAAACTAACCCAAAAAAAGCGCTAGATAACGAGATTTTGTGGAATAGGGGTTATCACAAATCATGGCTCTCTGTCATAGACAAAGTTGTCGGTCAGAAGTTATATCTTCGGTGCTCCTTCAATTCTTTTGCCCCTTTGGTTATTTGTTCTTTGTGGCTCCCAATCCCCAACTTGGCCATGTATCGTTATTTTTCGTATATATACGTATATAATCTCGATTGTAGAAAATGGGAAGTATCTCCTGCTGGAGCAAAACCCACAATCAGTTTTAGATCGATTCATGAATTTTTCATTGTTTCACTGGTGATTTGTGTGCTGCCCTCCATGCCTCCCACCCAAATCTGAACTTCTGTGTGGGAATTGCGGATATAACAAATCAGAGAAGTTGAGGCTCTTCTTCTAATTTCCGGGGAGATGCTCCTTTCCACTTTGGTCCCATGTTATGTATTTCTCCATAATTGATGAATGTACAGTATTACAATTTTCTTTTTAAATTGGGAGAAAAATCTCTGGCGACCGTCTTGGAGTGAGGGGTAAAGGGAGATTTGTGTTGGGTGGTACAAAGTTTCATGGCATAAGAAGTTTTCATCTCCCATCTCAATTTCCCACCCACTCAATGAGGAAATATTTGAAAGTGACTTTCTTGCTCTGTCTTTGAAGAAAAAGGCGTCATTCCCATAAACTTCCATCGTCAATGGACACAAATGCCATTGGTACGTTTGAATGAAAAATAATCTTTTGAATTCAATAATATCTTTCCTGGAATTGAAGACCTCTGAATATATATGTTTTGTCTATGAATGAAAAGTTGTCGTCGAAGATGAATAAGAGCAGTGTATTAAAGAGACAGAACAAGGTATAGTCAAATATCACAGCAAAATCCAGGAATATAACAGCGAAAGACAAACTTTCCAAGAATTTTATATGGAATCCATTTTAAGCTAATAAACCATGTTCCAACTTTGACATTGAATAAAACATTATTTTGAAAAGCTGGGTATTTATGAGATAATTCAAGTAAAATAATTTAATAAAGTATCATCTTATAAAAGGTTTAAGTTGTTTTAAAGCGAAATTTACAGAATCATAATAAAAATTTGATAATTTCAGCATAAACTTAAATATTTTACATCCATTAAACGTGTTCTAATAATTAAAAATTAAACCTAATTTAAAATACGATTATTTTTAAGAAACAATTAAGAGTGTAATAATAATAATAATCATAATAAACATCATCATCATAATAATAGCGATGGCACATCGGTCCATAGAGGAAGTAGCACTTTCTCCCAAACGTGATTTTCGGGATAGCCATTATCAAGATATCTTGATTTTTTGATAAAAACGTTTTTGAAAAAAAACTTTCCAGTAGATGCGATTTGTTACAAGTTTACCGCAGATTTTTTTTGTTTCTTTGGTTACAAATGTTTTATAAGACGAAGCATGATGTAAAATATACATAATATATTTTATTTTTGAAAAAATTACTTTGATTTTCTTTAGAAAATCCTTTCTTCATGTAGGGGGGATCCTGCGTGTTTAAGACGCGGTCGAGTATTCTTTGCTTATTTAAATAATTATTACAAAAACACAAAGCGAATTACTTTAATAAGCTCTATAGTCAGAATATTTACTATAATAGGTATATAAAATTTCAAGATAATTTTCTGAATTTTGAAAATATTGCCTTAAAACCAAAACATAAAAAAGTTTATCTTGAAGTTTAACCCTTTAAGGACGATTGGAACACCGGTGTACCATAAAGAAAATAATTTTTCCTGACTACCTAAAGTAATTTTTTTTATTATGTTTGTACGTAATTGCAAAGTAGAAGGGTGAAGGAGTCTAGGATATTTTTCGCAAGTCTCCAGCTATTTGCTGCATAATAAATTTTTAACCTAAAAAATGACGAATTTTTAAATTCTCATATTGAAAGTTGGTTTTAATTATTTTTTATACTTCCAATTTTTTTAAGCAAAACCGTTTTGGAAAAAGAAACTACAATACTCAAACATAATATTTTTCATTAGTGTGAAAATTATCAGTCATTAGTATCGTCAGAAAAATTACTTAAATTTTTGGCCTATTTTTGTCCCTATCGTTCATAGAGACAAAAAATACACCAAATAAGTCTTTATTGGATTTTCTAAGTTTAGATGTAAAACCTTTTATTGATTTTGTTTATCGGTTTCATTTTTATTACTGATTTTCGGTCAGCGAAAACTGTCTCGTCGTTAAAGGGTTAACTCATTTGCTAATATGAAAAAAATCATTTCTTAATTTCAATCTTGAATCTTATCCACCGAAAAGTGAGTTTAAAAAGAGATTTCTGTAAATCAGTTTCCATTGTTTGATTTTTAAAATGACTATTAACAATTTCAGGAAGCATAGTTTAAATGTTGTAGTTTTTTATATTTAATCATTTAATGGATTGAATTTAAGATTTTTTATTGTTCTGAAAAGAAAACTATAGGAAAAATATGCTGTTTTTTAGTGTTCGTGACCCATACGCAACCCCTTTTTAAACAATGCCACAAGCTCTTTGATTTAGCAAAGGTATTAGCAATTTTTCACTCTATCAACTGAATTTGGGTTATCTCAATGGTCATAATCCCCTGCATACAATCTAATTTCATGAATATTTTGTAATTATTGTAATTATTCAGAAGATATTGTAGAGTTCAGCTAATAAACTATCCCATACACATACACATTATGTTGAATAATGATCGGAAGATTACCTTGATTCTAGGTAAGAGAGAAGTATGGAGAGTATGGAGACCAAGATGAGTTAAAATATATTCCTGAATCCACTAGAAATCCAAAAGGAGTACATTGTATGTGTATGAAATTGGTATCAGTGCGGTCATTGTGGATTTTCAAATAAATTTCCCATCATATGCAGTTTGTCAATTGAATGTTTCTGATGGGGTTAGTGTGGCCAGGCAGACCGACATCCTTATCCACCACAGTCCACAGGCACCCTTCTGCACACCAAGTGTGCCAGAAGAGAGGAAAATTCGATAGTGCGACCATATGATGACCCTTGCCGACCTGTTCGATGACCCAACTCTGGAGCGACTTTACACTGACCTAGATTCCATCCAAAACCCATTGTCTCTCTTAAATTGACCAATTAGACGGGATAAATTCTCACCCAGTGCTATCTGAAAGTGATTCATGGGGTGACTAGGAGCAGCACTCCCATGGATCTAAATTGCAATCATCTTTGTGTCATTCACCAGCATGGTAATTGCACTAGACGCAATTCACGATACCTTTTTTTTCTCTCATGCCACGTGCTGTGAATGAAAAATACCATCCCCTTTGGCTGACGGATCCTCTTGCAAGTTGAATTCTCCGGAAATTCAACGCGTCTGTTAATTAAAATCAAGTTATTCTATGAAATTCTCTGGTGCGCTCTCTAGTAACTTGTCCTTTATCATCCGAGTTTTGCAGCCAAGACAGATTATGGTTTCAATTAAAGTGCTATTGTGGATTTTTCAGCTAAATATCACAAGCACAGCTATTACAATTCAGCAAAATTGCAGCTTAACCTCTTGCTAATATACTGCACACCGCATACATCTGGCAATTCATGCATGATTTGCATAAATTTAATTAGGACCATTTTTCAGTGAGGCACATTTAATAAAATACACAAAATATATCGCACGTTTACCGGGAATGGTCTGAATTTTATCTCTATGGGGCGCTCTAATGTCCATCGAGAGAGGGTGCATGTTGTACTCTTGTAGTTTATGTGGCTATGAGACTCTGGGAATTCCAGCAACATCCACATATTCGAGAGAATGCAGCCATGGTCAACAGGACGATATAGCCTCAATTGTAGCCTCAACATTGGGCTCTCAAGAGAGATAAGTGCCTGAATTCTCCAACTGACCAGAAATGCTTTGAACTCATTTCTATACAGCAACAAAAGCTTTTCAAAAGAAAAGAGCAACAGAATGCTGCACCAAGTAGAACAACATACAGGGCACATCCGTTTTCCAAATAGGGAGGGCCGGGATATATTATATTTAGTCGTCAAATTGAGCTTTTTGAAAGAAGAAAAAAGAGAAGATTATCATCATCCAAATGAAAAATATCTCATAACGAACTTTACTAAATCAGAAACAGGCACATATTACCTTAGTATCCCCTATCCCTTTTCACAGACTTTGTCAAATCTTTTAATATTTATATGGCTATTCAGAAATTAAAATTCATGCGGTCTTCAACCCATACGATTCTGTTAAATGAATTGACTTTTATAATTTCAAAATTTATAACTTAAAAAATTACTGAATGGTACAAGAAGATCATGATCAATTATTTTTAATTAGAATAATTGATAGAATAATTGATTATTGGAAACTATTAGTGCTTAAATTGTAAACTAGAGATTTATTTATTATTTTAATATGGTCTTCAGACTGGAAGTTTAACCCTTTAACGACCTGGTTATCAGTAGTGACCCAAAAACTAAGCGGTTAGCTCATATGCTTTACGATCTCAGCTTTTTTGGGTACAGAAAGTTATCTTGTCCTTTATCAGAATTACGAGAATAAAAATATTTTTAACTCAACGATCAACGGTGTTCCACTCGTCCTTAAAGGGTTAATTATCCAGTCCAAATATCCTCTTAAATTAATAAGTACATCATTAGTTTACGATTCAAACTCTAATAGTTTGCTATAATTTTTAAAAGATTTCAAGCTGATCCTCGAAAATATATTGCCTGTAAAATATGGCTGCACGATTTTTCTCACTTTTCACATACACTGAGAACTTTATGATCATCGATTAGAGGTATTTTGCATAAATTTTCTTTACCCAATCCTTTCTTGCCTAATTTTTAAGCTATTATCCAGGATCAGTATAGACTATGCGAGCCCTAATTTAAAAGAAGAAGAATATTCATCGAGAAAGCTCTGCCTGTAATTCTTTTCGATATTATAGGTTTTAAAATATTTTTATTGTACTATTATTCTAAAGAAAACGATTCCTGAAACAATATGATAAACTTTGAATATTCAAATTAGTTTCAACACTTTAAAAAATCTTTTATTTCCATGTAAGAGAAAATTTAGTAATGTCAGTAATGTTTGCTGTATGTTTATGCAACTATGAAAAGGCAAAAATTTTCATTTTTGACCAAACTGTCTGAAAGTGAAAGTGGAGGAAATAAATTATTTTTATTGCAAGTTTAGTCTAGGGAATGCAAAAATTACACCCCTATTCGTATTACAGAAATGTACAGTTAGACTTTTAATCCAGATAGAACCATCCCTTACAGAAAATTTAAAATTATTGTTGTCCCTAATGTTGTCAAAAAGTCAGAATGAATTTTGGAGAGAAGGTGATGCGACACAAAGTGATGTGTGCAATTAAAAGTGTCGTGTCTTGTCAGTCGGTTTTGGAATTAAATCAATTTAAATCCCTAGATGGAAGCAACACCCTGAAGAATTAGTCAATTTCTTCACTATACAGCATCTTTCCATGCCATAAATTTAAACTGTCGACTTGATGGTTCACCGGAAGAACATCCACCGAGGAAGAGCAATGTCGCTGTCAAGGATGGGGATAGGATGAGGTTTTGAGAAATGTATGGAGATGTTTTAAAAAGTGTTTGTTCATTAAATTGGACTCTCATCCAGTCCTCGTGATGAAATATTGCTGCGAGTCGATTGCAATTGAAAATTGGAGTGACTGAGAAAAGAATTTTCCCATGGATGGGTGGTAAATTGGAATGTGATGGAAGAATATTGGAATTTTATCTCTTCCGCAACTTTCGCTCCTTTTTTTCTCCCTATAGCCATCAACATCCTGTCTGTTACTTCTGTCTATTGCTGGAATGGGAACAGGAAAAAAAGAACGAACAGATGACTCCCTGTAAAGTATCACATGAGTTGGTGACCAACTAACCAGAAAAGTTGGTTATTGGAGTGGGTGGCTTTTGAGAATTCCGGAAATGCCGCTCCTGATGCTTAATCGTGCGATAATTATAGTGCTGAATATCACACGACAGCCTCCCCTGCACCATAAGCTAATCTAATCCATTTCCCCAGCAGGTGTGCTCCAGCACCTGGTGGAAACATTCGAACGCAATGAGCACAACTTTCCACGTGTGAGCTTTTTATCCCAGAGCCAGTCTCAAGCAATTAATATCTCTGCATTCACCCTAACTTTTGCCACTATGCTCTCTGTACATAAAGCTCAGTGGAGAAAAAAATCTATTCTCGTATGGAAAATGGAGATAAAATTACCAACACAATGTCAACAAAAAGCGATTCTATCGAGAGAAAGATATTGCAATTGAAATCAAATTTTTCATTATATTTTGAAAGCTCGTTTTTCAGAGTTCTCAATACTGTTTTTTTCTCTGATGAGATATTCTCATACATTTGTAGATTTTTCTCGCATCCAAATAAAATAGCATTTGCATGAGAAAAAAACTCACAAAAGTACACACACATGTGGATTTGAAGTATTACATCATGTGGGTTTTTTTCTAGGGGGTATCCACTTACAAACTTAGAGTACAATGATATCAAATTTGCTTGAGGTAACGTTATTGCTTTTGCTTCACTAAGATTCTATTTTGAAAAGTTATTAGGAAGGGCAGAATCACATTGACAGTAAAATGCTCACCGTCACCGTCAAAGCCCTCACCGTATTTCGTTAATTTACGCATTTTCAATGTAATTATTCTTAACATTTATTCTGGTACAATTGGATGAAGAACTGGCGTGATGTGTATTGATAGGGGACTCTCCGGTGGTGGCCAGTGGATTTGAAGTCACTTCACAAAGAAAAACACTTCTTTAATCTTTCCCAGAGCTTTCGGTCCTGGATGTGGACCTTCTTCAGTGGTCGACTAAACTATGTTTTCTGTACTTTATGGGGATCGTTATTTTGTGTGGGATTGAACAATATCATCACTTTCAGTTTATCAATTGGGAAGGTTTTTTTCAGGAAATTGTTTTCACTGATTTTCAACTTTTTTAACAATTTTTCTTAGGTACGGATGTGATTTGGCGCTTTCTGTAAATAATTATACTGTAAATTATGTAAATTATTTACAGAAAGCGCCAAATCACATCCGTACCTAAGAAAAATTGTTAAAAAAGTTGAAAATCAGTGAAAACAATTTCCTGGAAAAAAAAACTTTCCCAATTGATAAACTGAAAGTGATGATATTGTTCAATCCCACACAAAATAACGATCCTCATAAAGTACAAAAAACATAGTTTAGTCGACCACTGAAGAAGGTCCACATCCAGGACCGAAAGCTCTGGGAAAGATTAAAGAAGTGTTTTTCTTTGTGAAGTGACTTCAAATCCACTGGCCACCACCGGAGAGTCCCCTATCAATTTATTCTGGTATTTCAATACAAATTGTCCTTCTGATCCTAGTGAACAAAATTAGCTGAAAAAAAGCAGTTTTCAGCAATTAAAACACTCAAGGTTCCAGAGATTTCGACACTATCGTGTCTCCTTCAATAGTTCTTAGTTTTATTAATCGTATTGAGACAGATTGGTATTACAGTGTAATAATTACAATGTACCTTGTTTTGGAGAGCATTCACCATAGTGTCGATACTCCTTCCGTTCTCGCGGAGTATTTTGAGTAGAGGAAGTGCATTTTATTACTTTTTATCGCATCGGTAAAATATCTTTTTCTAGATGTTCAGTTGAATGCATCGGGCGGAACTCATACTAAAAAAAAATATTATCAAAGAAATGTAATGAACTATAGATATGTTGCATCTTAAAATTAGTGAATTTTCTATGGCTAGTTAGAACTGTTCTCTTTAGAAATAAAACACAAATTTCCCTAACACAAACCTTCATTATCGGCAAACAGAAAGAGATTGTACAGGTCATACAAAATATACATTAAGGATAATATCGATAACACGGTTTAATTGGTTTTAAACTGGATAATAAATCAATAAACGAATTGAAAATATTGAAGATATCAATTATTAATATCAATATGGCAATATACAATATTTTATGATGACATAGATTATATTGATTACTGACGTAGAGATGGTGTCATATTAACCTGACATAGCATTGCATTCTCTTAAGAGTTTCCGTATTAGTACATCTGTTATTGGATATGGATAGCCTTGATATTCTCTATCCTATACAATGCGCCCATGGTGAATTTATGAAATAAAATCGTGTGTTGAAGATTTTTCACAGCACACAGACGATATTTCTTAATTTTATTTTGCTGTTTTTTACACAACACAGCTAAATTTGCATATTTTCTCACCTCCAATAAATATATTTTTCCTTTATATCTTTACACTCACATTTTTTGAATCCCCTATTTTTCTGCTTTTAGCGTTTTAGCCTAACGAGCACAACGGAAAAAGCTAGGAACATCTCAAAGATGGTGTGTTGGTTCACTGAAAATTGCCTCAATTGATCATTGAAGACGCCCTCGCTATGGTGCCTACAAAATTGAACAATCTGCAAGTTTAATGCTAAATGGATTGAAAATTAAAATACTATGAAAGGTTGTGAGTAAAAAGCCTTCCTGAGGAATTAATGAGGTCTAAAGGTGCATTTCCAGGACAAAGACCTATGTAACTTAATCTATAGTGCAATTAAGGGGGTCGATTGAAATCATTATTGTATTTGAAATTAGCACATAAGCCTGTACAATGCAATGTTTATTATACGTAATAGGTGATTTACTTTCAATTATGCCATCTACCTTATACTTAAATTGAGGGGGAGGAATAATCCTCCTCATTGACTATTAAACATGTCAACACCTATTGGCACGTGAATGCGACTCATGAATGATTATTAACAATATAAACCTTGTGAATTGTGCCAACTGATAAACAGATGTATTCTTGTAATTAATGACAACAATATCACATTGTGTCTACCAAGCCCCTTCCGAGAGAGATACGGCTGCCAATTTTAAATAGACGACACTGTGATGTGAATTAATCATGAGACCGATATCTCTGAAGGGTAGGGTAAAGGGGTGTACTAATAATAAGACTCAATGGCACAATTATTATGCAAAATAATTCGTAACATCTCTGATTAATGAGCCATTGCAAATTTTTCCCCAATTAGCCCTCTAACCATCATCAGGCTGAGGATTATTGAATAATCCATTACCCCATCAGCAAATGAACAATGTTGGGCATTCCAGAGAGAAAATTATGCAGATTATCAATTTACTCATTCTTCATCATTACTGAGGCAAAATACTCACCATACCTACTCCCAAAATTGCATGCATCTCATTTCGAAGGAGACTATTGAATTTTGCAGAAGCCAGGCACATCATCGGACTTATGGGAGATTCTGTTTGAGTCATCTACGTCGTATGTGTCTATCTAACATTCAATTTTGAAGTCATTAATCCCCAAAGCTTCTAGTAACTACTTGTGATTGAATGTATACATCATAATTAATATTGCAATTCACACATTTATGAGAAATTCCCAGATGTATTGGGAAATGGATTTATAGTGCTCAATTTCCTTCAATGCAGTTTAATGGACAGATGGGGGATTGCCCAAATAATTTTCTTCACTTGTCGATTATTATTATAGAAGGTGATGAGGTTATTTCGTGAATTATCTAATTTATGTCTGAAGATGCTATGTTCATTAGAGAAAGTTTATCAAAAATGATTTAGAACCTGCCATAAATAAAAATTTAATTGAAATTAGGATCTATCTAAATAGTAAAAAATATATATAATTTTATCGGTGGCAGCCAAAATCCCGAAAGCCAAAATCCCGAACGCCAAAATCCCGAAAAGGCCAAAATCCCGAATGTTCAAAATCCTCAAAGGGATGAAATTATATGGAGGGAAATGTTTAGCATAATTTCCCAAGACAGAGAAGATTTCCCTTTACCTCCAGCAAGCGCGGGTGCAATCGTGGGAGTAGCTGTGACACTTTTAAGAGTTTGGGATTTTGGCTTTCGGGATTTTGGTCCATTCGGGATTTTGGCTTTCGGTATTTTGACCGGGACCCAATTTTATGACGTCATCTATTTTCAGGTATAGCACATTATGCTCATATTATGAAGCTTTAGTTTTTTTTCATGGTTAAATGTCAAAATAAAGAAATATTGAAAAAAAGAATATACCTCTTAATCTAATTTACACAAGACTGTTTTTATTATGATTGAGTTTGAAAAAAAGACAAATATAAACCAATTTCTATGGGAAACTAAATACGTGTCCTTTGCTTCTATTTTGGATAGATTTTGCAAATATAAGAAAGTCAAATTCTTTATGAAAAAAATGCAAAATTTAAATACTAAATTTAGGGGAAACTGGGGTACCACCAAACACTTTTAAAAGATGCGCTTTTGACTAAATTTCCCAAGAAAACTGTGAATTTTAGAAAAATGTTGCTTACCCCAGGTTATAGCCTTGGGTATAGGCTGCATATTTATGTATATAAAAATGATATAAAATAATGCAATTTTCAGAAAAAGGAAAATTTTTTCACCATGCATTTTTCGATTTTTTCCAACCACCTGGGGTACCACCAAACTCTTTGTGGGGCACCAGTAAACACCTCTTTTTCTCACCCATTGAAGTTATTTTGAGCATTCACCACAGATCTTAATTATAAAGAATATATTACAAATGTAAATCATTCTCAAAAAAAAAACACTGCAATATTTAGAATAAATGATTACAATAGCAAAAAACTAAAGCGAATACAAAACGAAGACATTTGTCCATTGAATTTTCGTCATTTTGACAACAATCGACTTCTTCTTGGTTATTCTTTTAAAAAAATGTAAACATTAATTTCTTTAATAAATACATAAATATTATCCCAAAACACGTACAAAAGTACTGGTGTAGTGAAGTTTAATTTAATATATTTCAATTCCATTTTCCAGGTAGATATATAAATGACTAAAATTATCAAAATCTCACAATTTTACGGAAAAAGATTCTCGTTTTTGAACTACTTGAACTATCTGGATCATTCTTTCGGTGGGCAAGTATCCCTATAGTATCTATGATTTCATATAAGTCTCATTCTCTAAAATCTAATACCTATTTAAAAAATCGCAGTGTTTGGTGGTGCCCCAGTTTCCCATAATAATAAATGTGTGCTTTAAAAGAGATTTGAATTCAGGACGCATGTATTAGATCGAGTGTTCTACCATTTAACCTATTAAGTGCCCCTTTGATGGGTTGCAAGCGCATATATAGCTAACTCAAAGGTATATTTATTAAACTTGAAAGGTTTCCCGTGGAACTTTAAAGCCCCGTCTATTTTCGTGATTAGGGTATGTCACCGAAAACTTTAATAAAGCTTTAATCTGTTCGGAGGCCATGAGCTTTTGTTAAGATTTTGTTAAGATTACAGAACTTGAGTCTACAATACTCTCATTGAATATGATTTGATTATTTTACCCCCTTCCTTGTAAAAGAATCTGTAAGCTTTTTATAGGGCTCACTGAAATAGTAATAACTGATTAAGGGAAAATGGGGAACTGAATTTGCTACCCATTTTTCAACTTCCTCAGAGTAAACTGTTCATAGTTAAATGAATCACTAATAACTAGTATACAAAAAATACCAAATAGTATTTTAGGGTTTATATTTTCATCTAAATATGGAGCATGTCTCTTAACATTCCGATCGGTAGTGCTATTCTCTTATGTGCAACTGAAAGACAATGGATCCACATTATATTAATATTATACTCTCTTTGAATTCGAGCCACAAATGGTTACTGAATTATTTCCAAAAATCTGCTTACTCTCATCTGCAACATATTGTTTTAAACTTTCTAAAATAAATTGTTAAAGTCAGAACTTGCGCATTATATGCTGAAGTGATCTTTGATGATATAAAAAACAATCCCAGTATGGTTTTGAACAAAAAATTCCGTTATTGGAGTAATTACAATTTTGATGGATTTTTAATTTAATTTTAGAACAAAATGCTTTATTTTCCGAGTCCTCGGGAAATCCTGTAAATTGATAGTTAACCCTTTTGTATGATGGTTATTGTTCATTGAATTTAAATGAATATCTCTCTTGTTTTTTAGGTGGTGCCATCAGCCACGCGAGTGGAGTTAAAGCAGAACCCATGTTTATATCACAATCGGCTGCATTTAAATTCGTGGTCGGCGATACTATTTCTCTACCCTGCGAAGTGACGCATCCAGGTGGGTATAATTTGCTAAAATGACCACTGGTCGCAAATTTGCATCAGAGAGATGTGCAAGAGAGAGTGGATTAACAATTATCCTCAAAATTTCCATTCAAACACAAACTAACCCGCATAATTTATACTAAAACACGCTATTGCAATATGCATATGAGACAGTACCATATTATCTATTTTGCAGAGAAAATTCTCACTCTCTATGGGGATTACTTTAGCGGACTGAGTGAAAAGAAAAACATTTTTCAATCTGCACCTTAATTCCCTCAGAATCTTCATCAAGTTCCAAGCCCTGGGGCTGGGTACTCTTTTCGTTTTTTTTTTTCGTTAGACATCTTCCTCAGCTAAAATAACGATTTCCGTAGCCGCCGCCGGATATTTTTCTTTTATTGATACCTTGATGGTTTCCGCTTTCGATCATCGACCTCCACCTTAGGCTTCCTTTTTCATTTTTCTTCTTGCTGAACAATATAAAAAAAAATTTGCCAATCCACTTCAATATGTACAATTCAACCCTCCCTCATCTTACAGCCAATTTTACACTCCCTTTTTTGTTGTTACTTCAACCGGAGAAAGTCAGAAGAAAAGATACACAATAATAATATTAAACTATAAAAAAAAGAGGAAGAAAGGGGCTCCTATATAGCTAAAAAAGACAGCAGGAAGAAATAACAACCCCCAAATACCAGAAAATAGCATCAAAAAGAGAGTGCACATAAAAAATTAAATGTTTTGATAAAAAATGGTGCAAATAAATTTTATTTTTATTCACTTCTCGAGTCACCAGATACGCACGTATCTCGAAAATAATAAAATTGAATTGAGAGTCTCAAAGTGGCATGGTATAAAGCGCCCTTTTCACCAACTTCCCCATTTCTTTGGGTATCAAACGAGCCCTCTTGAAAGCTCTAAGAGGCATCCATATCCCCATTCCGCCCCCAAAAAAGGAGCGTATGTCAAAAGTACAACGCCTGAGGATTATTTCAATTTTGTCACATACTAATCCTCAACCATGGCAAATTTTCTTGTGGCAGAGTGTCAAAATCGCTCACTAGAGGTACTTGTACATTCTATTTATCACATTTGCTTGTTTGTGTCCTGATATAATGACTCCCCAGTGGATGGGTATAATTTTAAATTCACCCCTGAGTACAACATGCAAGTCATGAGGTTCTAAGTGGATTACCAAACTTACTCTTGAATCCATTTCACTTCACTCAAATTGTCTAATACTTTCCCTCTATGTCGTATATGCACTTTTGTAGGGCTCCCTAAAGCACTGTATCACCATTAAAACCACACACAAATTTGAAAGGTCTGGGAGGCATCCTGATCATTTGCTGCATCTCACAGGAAAGCCCCTAAAATGGAAAAGTCATTGCAGACGAGAGATTGTCTGGGATTTTGAGAAATATGGAAAGAGACACTGTGTTCAGTTGAATTTGAATAAATTGTTTCATGAGATTTATCATTTGTCCCTTTAGACATGAAATTCCAGATAACAGAGAAATGTTATAACTTTCACAACATTATGTAGTAGGACTGTTGAGCCTGGAGGAGTTGGAGGGAGAAAGCCCATCCTGATGAAGACTCTTCTAAGCCAACGGTACCAATCACTGTTCAGTTGGGGTGTAACGTTGAGGGGTGCTATATCAACGGCTAACTTCAAGTTACGACATCGCTATAATTCCGCTAGATGGGGTTGTGAGTGCTCGGCGAGTTATTCCAAAGGCACAATCGAATCGGCTCCTCAGTCGGTCTTCACCAGTGAAGCGAGGAGGACGCCAGATTCGTGGCTCTCTTGGAATGGGCAATGGGGGCTCACTCCCGGAGACAAGCGATGAAGGGTGCTCCAGCATGTTCTGGTGTGGGCCCGTAGCAATTCTTGCTACATATCAGAAGTGGGATAGATCCACTCAAGTGTTGGAAAAAAAAAACAGAAGGTCGTGCGAAAAAAAGTGAGTTCCAAGAAGGTGCAACAGCCACGTGGATGGGACGAAATTCTCTTGGAAGACATGGCGGAAGCTGGCTTGCTACACACAAGAGATTTCCAGATAGGTCTAACCCACGTTATTGTTGTTAACATTGAGCCCCTCAAGAATCTAGCACAAATAAAAGGATAGAATTTACGTGGTTGCATTGCCGATGACGTTTGAGCTCCAATGAGACATCAAAAATTGATTAAATGAGCGAGAGGGATAGATGATATAAAATTCATAGAATATTTTGTCTTTTGATAAAACCCATTATCCCTCAATAAGCTTTCATGATTCAGAAGTCATCCATTGTTGAGTTTAGATTATCTAAAAGGAAATAGATGGGCTCTGAGTACGAATTATTTATAATAATTATCCGATAAATTGAACAGTAAAATTGAATTATTTTCGTAGCGCCATTTTGGATTTGAAGTCATGATGTTAACAGGTTTCGAGGTGGGCATTAATCGATTAATGCCCAACAGTTGCCATTTTGAATGTCACTTGGTGTGCTGTATTTGAGAGATGGTGCTCGTGAAAGCAATTTAGTAAACAACGTGTAATTGTTGTAAAAACTTATTTCCTTTTGAACGATTTTGGTGTTTAATTACTGCATAAGAAAGAGAAAGTGTTGAACTTGCAGAAATTTGTGAAACCGATAGACAGAGTCCTATTTGATGATATTTTGCTGCATTTAAAGAGGATCAGTTGTAATCATTGAAGAAAAAGTGGGCTTAACGAAATAAAAGGAAATTTGCGTTAAAATTAAGGAAGATGTCTTGCCCCACACGAGAAGTTTCCCTTAAAGGTGTCGGTGAAGAAGATGGACTGACATTTGCAGCAATATCTGGAGGTTAAAGAAATCGCCATCCTGTGTGGGAATAGTGGTTGAAGCAGCTGTATCCTTGGGGATGGAAAATGAGAGCACATTGACAGAAAGAAATGAGTCATAAGTCAGTAAGCGACTTCCCTGAATATCTTGAGGGTGGAGATGTTGTTGATTCTGAGGAATTCGACACACGAAGGCGTAATCAATTTATGGAACACTGTCCTCTCAGATGTGTTAATATTGGTTTGAGAATTGCATCAGCCTGTTCTAGGATTACACCTTTGGTAGGTGCATATGGAGGATGGACTCGCGTAGAAGGTAGAAATTAAAAACCAAGTACCTGGAGACGTAGAAATATTGCTCAAGACCTATGGTGAGTTCAATAAGTACATATTTAGAGTCTAATAAAATTGGACATTCGTCCAGACTTCAAGAAAATCTTATTCGTTGAAGAAAGTTCAAGATTTAACATACAAGCATCTCAATTATAAATTACTTCTAATATTTTAAGTTATAAATTCAGATACATATTAAGTTGGGGTACGGACTTTAATTTGAGAGTTCGGAATTTCCGCACAGATAATGGAAATCAGTTGAGATATTGTAAAATGGTCAAATCGGAAGATAATTAAAATGGTAGCAGTTGAAGACATCATTATATTACTTGTGGCTTTATTTATTTATTTTATTGAGATGTGTTTGTGATGCCCAGAAATGTGGCAGATAGAACGTCAAAGGAAATAGAAGCGCAATCAAGTGAAGGAAGACTGCTTTTTCAGATGTGTTAGAGGTGTTTGAGAATCGCATGAGTCTGTCCTAGGGATTAATTACCTCGGGAAAGCGCATCCAAACGATGGATTTCTATAAGAAATACGCCAAGTGGTGGCTTGTAACCCAGCTATACTGTTGTTAGTTTTAAAATGTCAAATGAACCTTTTCCGTCTGTCAATTGTCATCTGGGACATATTACAGAAAATTTTGGAAACGTGATTTAGTTTTGAAATTGTTGGGGAAAGTGAAAGATACATAAATCCGTGAAGGTGACAGAAGATTTGACGACCGAAGTTTGGCAGGGTTTACAGTAAAGAATAGAGTTGTTGGGATAAGAAAGGAGCAAGTTGAATTATGATATTCGGACCTTGCTCGGGTCAGAGGATCAGAAGCCTCCGACAACGATTATGCGTGGGATTTCAAGGACAACAGAAAAGCTTGCAAACCTTGCGGACATGGAATCTTTCGAATGTTATCTTGAGAATGAAAAGTATATGATACTGACGAATTAGAAGAGCTGATGAGAGATTGTTGAGCGGCTAATTAAAATACGGGTTCGTAGGAATCGATTCAAGTGGAATTAATTCAACCACTCGAATGAGATTAAGGCGTTGCAAGGCCTCTAGGAATTGAAATAACCTAGTCCGATCATAAGACGGGTGGCAGGAAGAGCTCCAGGAAGCGTTCCTGGTATCATAAATCTGGACACATTGCCGAGAAGTGCAGAGATTCTTCGGAAGCTGTAGTTGAGAAGTTAACTGCCAGCATTCACATAAAGAGCTTCACGAGGTAAAAATGAAAATTAAAAGTAAAAATTTTGAAAATTAGAAATTTGGATAGTGAGTGCATAATTTTATCGGAAAAGAAAAGTTGACAAAATAATATGTAGATTATAATGACTAAATTTTGATTCAATGGTCCGTTGGGGGTCTTTTGCGAAACACGAAGTAATTGGAGCAGTTTGTAAATTTTTAAATATGTGCTCCAATGATTGAATTAAAAAAAATGTCAAGGATGTCGATGAGAAGATTGATATAACTAGTAAATCGATATAGATCTTTTAAAGCAGAAATCCACGATATCATTAAGTATAATGAAGAGGACGAAAATTAAATTATTGGAAGCAGGATTTTGCTTATAAGCCTTATCTTCAAGCACCAGTTGAAAATAATTACCAGGAAGTTAGTATATTAATATTATGCATAGATTAAATAAAAAAATAGGCTAATCCCATTCTTGCGCTAAAGAAAATGTAAAGGTTGTGTATGTGTGGGTTTTATCACATTGATCTTATTATGAAGCGCGAAATGTTCCAGCCAAAATTTGAAAAGAGTTGTGTAGTCAGCAGGGAAGTTAGTATACCCTAATGTCAGGCTTCTACCAGACAGAATTGAGCTTCCTTATAAGAAGTATACTTAGCAGAGTAATTGTAGTGATAAATGTAATTTTTAAAAAGAGCCATTTGGCTGAACGAATTATCCTACAGTCTATATAAAACAGACGGCTAAGATACTGGAGGTTTTAGACATGGAAGACATATCCCTGTTCATGGATAATACTCTGTCCTGATAAGTCCTGTTAGAATTGAAGAAGCCATATGTGACTCTAAAATTGAAAACTGAATTTCTTACGGCTAAGACTACTTATTTGGTGTTGGAAATGTGGTTTGATCAAGATCTAGCTATGCTGAAAACCTTTAGGAAGTTAGAAGATTCTTAGGATTGACAGCTTTTCTTGAGTTATGTAAAAATTAAGCGATAATGTCAGCCCCGTTATGTAGACTGTTGAGAAGATGTGAACGAATTTATGGGGCGATGAGCTGTTTTTACCTTTGAAAATTTAAGTGTGCCTTGAAAGATGAACCTATTTTGACGGTTCTAATCATTAGGTGTAACATAAGTTCTATTTCGATGGAAAGTAGAATTGGATTCAGCGCTACTTAAAATAGAACATGATTCCCGTTAAAGGCCATAGCTAAATTTAGTAGTACTCTGTCCTACAAGGAATTCAGATATAGATCTTATGAATTGAGATCTACTTTATGGATTATGGATCCAGTTAGTAGCCTAAGTTTAATTATTATTTAGTTAAATTAAATTATTATACGAAAAAGAAGAGAAATAAATGCTGAATATCGTGTAGCATAGTAGTGAACGGGAATTCAACTTTGGATTTTCACATGAAGTCTAACGATTCACGAAGTTTGTTATGTAGATGCATAAGTGATGGAGTTTAACATTCTGAGTATGAAGATCCTGAAATGAGTGGGAAACGCGATTCTATTTTTTGATAATATGAACAGTATGTCTTAAAGGTTACAGCAGTCTGTGAATTGGGTTGTAATATTACAATTTAATGAAGAGAAGAGTAATGGTAACCTGGAGGAAAATTTGCGATTTGGAAAGCTTGTCAGGAGTTATTAAGTTTCTGACAATTTAATCAGCGACAAAGATTCAGTTTTTATGAATAATACATTATCAATTTTTTTTAAAAAAGAGAATTTTAATCAATAAGTCATTACACGAACACGAAATACCTCAGTAAGATTAAGATGAAATTTAAAATTTCTAAAGGACCTTTTCATGTTTTAAAACAATGGCAGACAATATGAGATCTTCAAGCACCAATAATAAGTAGTAGAATTTGGTGCAAAATAATTATTCCGAAAGAATAAGGTTCAATTATTTTCATTTATATAACACAGTTGTTGAATAGGGTAATGTTTGGAAATTTTGATCACAGTGACTTCAGGATTTTATGTTAAGATCAGCACGGATGTGGTCCCAACCAAGTTTTCTTATGAGTTAACTGGGTAATATCCGATATTTCTTAAAAAGTATATTACTGTGAGGTAAAATACAGTGGTTGGAGACTCGGATATGCCTTTAAGAAGTTAAATAGTATTTCTTAAATAATTGACGGTAGTATTCGATATTGTTTCCACTGTTAAGTATTGTTGGTGAAAGGCTCAGCTGTTCCGAGGCCTATAGCCGGTGGAACGTAAGTGTGATTCCGCTAAAGTCTGTGAGACTGGATAACACTTTGTACCGATTTATTTAATTGGTATGATGCTGAGACTTTTGAATGGTTGATAGCGCAGCGATTCCGAGGCCTGTGGCCGGTGGAATGCAAGTGTGATTCCGCTAAAGTCTGTAAGACTGGATAACACTTGGTCGACGCTGGAGGCTAGAAACAATTTGGGTAATTCAGCGATTCCGAGGCTTATTGCTGGTGGAATGCAAGTGTAGTTCCTCTAGGTCTGTGAGACTGGATTGGATAGTACTTGGTACGACGCTGATGGTTGTGTTGGAAGTCAGTGATTCCGAGGCTCATAGCCGGTGGAATGCAAGTGTAGTTAAGGTCTGTGAGAGCAGATAACACTTGGTACGACACTGATAGCTCGTGGTTGGTATTTCAGTGGTATATGGGTTTTGAGCTAATTGAACGGAAATATGGTTCCGTTATGTCTGTGAGACTGGATAATACTTGTTACTGTTCAATTGACTTAGAATTAATAAGACATTGAATACCACAGGGAGGCAAGAAATTATGTCTGTTAGAAGTGAGTTTGAGAAAATTTTAGGAAACGTAGTTTTCTCTCAAAATAAGAAACAGACTGAGCTTGTGATTACGGATTTTAAGATTGAAAATATTTAAAGGAATCTAATAAAATGTATGTGACAGCAGAAAGTGGTAGTTGACGACAAATCAAACTACCAATTTTTTTTCTCTCCTTTGATGAGGACATTCAAAGGTCAGGAAAGGCCGAATGTAGTAGGACTGTTGAGCCTGGAGGAGTTGGAGGGAGAAAGCCCATCCTGATGAAGACTCTTCTAAGCCAACGGTACCAATCACTGTTCAGTTGGGGTGTAACGTTGAGGGGTGCTATATCAACGGCTAACTTCAAGTTACGACATCGCTATAATTCCGCTAGATGGGGTTGTGAGTGCTCGGCGAGTTATTCCGAAGGCACAATCGAATCGGCTCCTCAGTCGGTCTTCACCAGTGAAGCGAGGAGGACGCCAGATTCGTGGCTCTCTTGGAATGGGCAATGGGGGCTCACTCCCGGAGACAAGCGATGAAGGGTGCTCCAGCATGTTCTGGTGTGGGCCCGTAGCAATTCTTGCTACAATTATGTGTTACTAAAACACTGCAACAGGTAGTCTAAGTTAATTTTTTTCGTTTTTTTCCTTGATAATTTCGGATATACAAAAATTACATCACGGATTTTAATTATTTAACTTCATTATCTAATAGGGTAAAGTGGTACAAGTTGGACAGTGGTACAAGTTGGACAATGGTACAATTTGGACAGGGCATTTTGTCTTAATAAATTTAGTACTTAATTTTTATTTGTATATTTTTAATGCTTTAGTTTTATAATTTGGTTTCTTGTGTTTAAAAACAAATTTTGTACTGTATTTATCAAGAAAAAAGCCATGTCCAACTTGTACCGACGAATTGTCCAACTTGTAACACTAATTCCAAATTATATCACTTTACTCTATGAAAGAATCTCTATAAGTATTTACGGGCTTGATTTCAGGATTAAAAGTTAGTCCAAAAAACAATAAAGAACGAAAATTGTCCTTAGAAATTTCCATAAAAGTTAATTTATTGAGTATAATGAAAAATAAAAACAAATTAGCAAAATTTCTTTTTAAATGATTTATTTCTAATCAACCTAAGGTAAAGTGCTCTCAGTCTATCGGTTCCTTAACTCGACCAGTAGTATTATTTATTCAATTTATTTTTATTTGCTATAATATTTAGCTTATGATCTAGCATTATAATAGCTCAATTGTTTCATAAATAATGATAAATAATGAAATCTGTGACAATTTCATAGAAATTGATTAAACATTCAAAAATTGACCCACCGGTCGAGTCGAGGAAACCGGCCGAGTGAGGGCACTTTACATTATATATACTAACTACTTTGGAGAAAGGAATTTTAGGTACTTTAAACCTTCAGTTACACAGGGAAAAAATTGCCCGATAAAGTTATGTAAATGTTTCTCGAAAAGTTATATAAAGTTTGCGCATGCATTTACGCAAGGAAAGTTTGACTTCACGTCAATTTTGATAATATTTTCCATCATTCCTTCACCTGATATGATGTCCGTGTGACACATATTTTTCATAGATAGTTACAGAATGCAAATAAGTTGCGTATTTGAAAAAGTTTATTGTAAATAATTTAAATTAAGTGACCGTTGAGACGCATATTATTGATAGTGTCTGGCTATGTCCCCTAAATTTCTAGTCCCAGTATTTCTAGTACATCGTTCCAATAGGTTAATAATATTTGACAAGCCCGCGGCTATTAATAAAAAATGCAATAACTCGTATATTTAATTTTAAAATATTGGTCATTCGCCATATTCACTTCTAATATTGTATTCTGTGTGATTATTTTGCCAATAGTAATTATTAATTTGAAACCAATTAAGAGAATTAAACGTACATCAATTTAGTGAAGTTTGAGTACATTCTAAACATGACTCTTCTGACATTTATTTGAAAATAAGCTCAATTTGACAAAGCATAACAACTATCATTAGCAACCTTTTTTGCCATACTCGAGGACTCTATGCAGCTTTCAAATGTGCAGTCCCTTTTCATGTTAATCATGTGGCAATTCTATGTATCTACATCCTAGTTGAGAGCTTATCATATTTTGCCTAACGAGCTCCTATTTATGAGCTGAAGTGGTTGAATGAGAAGCTTTCAAGTCCATGTCAGTGCAATTCATCGTGGATATACCTTGTAGATTCTTTAGCCCAAAGCTCGCATTGCCAGCTTTTGGTGATGCAAGTGTGATGCAGAAACCCCCATCAATTCTGCATTAGATGCCACAGAGAAAAGTAATTAACTCATCCAATTAAGGCATATACACAGAGAACTCTGTTTCGCAATATTTTAGGTGGAATTTTGAGTGTCTATTCCACCATCCAAATAAGCGTGAATGAGAGTTTGAAACGTGAGTTCTCATTTCTCGTCACTCAACTACTCCATTTCCTGGGTTGAAAATATATAGGAATTTTCAGAATGCTACCTTCCGTGATAAACTATTGCAAATGTCGATCGGCGGTTGCTTTTGGGGTGAAAGACACCATTCTGCGGAAAATCTCTGTGAGATTTGTTGCAACGTGACAATTTCAATAATTCACAAATTCATGTCATCTCCCTTTTTTGGCCTCACACAACGTTCCACCGAAATTCCCTCGTGCGAATAAATTTCATCTCCCTCGAAAAAAAGCTCCGAGGGATTCAATTGTGAGTCTCACATTGACTTGAGAGTCTCCATGCATGAAAGCTCCCAGTACCATTTCGCAGCCTGAAGTTCTGACGATTCCGGCCGGAGGGATGGGAAGTCGACAACACGCGGAATTGTATTTAGAATGCCCCCAAGTGTGTAAAAAAGCTAAATTTTTGCACGGGAAATTCACATCTTAAACAAGGCCCCTACCCCACCTTTTCGGAAAGGAACTCACATTTAGAATTCTTTCTTTTCTTCCCACGAAAATTGAGGGTGTAGAAATGAAAGAGAAAATTCTATATATTCACCCCAAAAGCATATCTTTTAGGCAGTTTCTGCCACACAACGCAAAATAGTGCCTCCCAACCTAAAAATCTTCCACCAGAAATTTTCTCCGGGAAATCTCTCAAATGACTTGGGATGTGATGCTGCTGCGTAAATTTACTGAATTATCATCATCCAACTAATACATGACATAATGCACAACAACGTAAAATCTTCCAGCGAACAAGAGCCCATAAAAGTTTCTCAACTTTGCGCAAATATGGCTAAAAATGCAAAAAGTTTTAATCAAAATCCTCCAAATATTAGATATACTCCCTCAGCTCTCTTGGCATCTCAAGGCAAATGACACAATTTCTCGTCATCATTTCTGACAAAGTGTACACAAGGGGTTTTCATATCCCTCTATTTTTTCTTTCTTCTTTAAAGGAAAAACATTTTAACACCAAACACCCGTACGATGAAATTTATTCCATGACATTGTGTGCAATTTTTTCACGCAAATTGCACACAAATAGCTGAATTATACTGAAACTCGGATCATTTTTCAGTCGAACAATGAAAAACTTCCCCTCGGAAGGGTCCTGCTCAATCTCATGGGAATTGAGATAAGACTGTGAGCTATTGACATGAACTTTTCACCCCTAACAATATTCTCTCTATAGCTTCATTATTTAACAATAATTGTAATATCTCATCGCCTATAAGGCTATCCAAAGGGAAATGAAACACTCAGGAAAAATTGGAAGCTATGTGATATATAAAAAACTGTGCACGCTACTAAGCTGCTGTAAATAATCCCACTTAAATGAAGATAAAATGAATACAATGCTGATTCACCTACGAAGAAAATTTTGGAAAATTAGGAAATTTTACTAGAAGTGGTTCATTTCTAAGATAAAATAACTGTGCTATCTGTCATAATCTTCCAAAGAGTATCTCGGCTAAAATTCGAAGTCGAATAAATCTGCATTTGAAAGTATGATAAAGTTATGGGAACGAGTATTAAGTTCAATTAAATTTCCGTGAAAAATACTGATATTAGCCTTGGCGTCTACACACTAGTAGAAATTCCTTTAAAAAATGCCTTTTTAAAGAAAATTTCCCCTATCCTTGTAAGCAGAAACGTCAGATTTTTTTTAAAAAAGGCAATTTTTGACGAAAATTGCTTCTAATGTGTAGCCACTAGATGAAAATTTGAGGATGAAGTACTTGTTCTCTATTCGGAAAGTAGGATTTTGTGTTGACTTCATCAACAATATCGTCATCAAATAAGACCTTAGATAGACTCAGGTTGATCTTCGAGAATATTTAGCATGTAAAATTTAGCAGTAAGGACATATCACAAGTTGTGATATTTACACTGACGGTTTAGGTTCACCGATTAGAGGTCATTTGCATAAATTTTCTTCTAATCCTTTAATACAAAATTTCACAAGCTAAATATTCTCGAGGATCAGCCTAAGTCTATTTGGGCCATAACGTTCACCTAACGTTCACGCTTGTCTTATTTCTCTCGACTCCTTGATTTCTTTGTTTCTCTTCTTTTTTCTCTCTTATTATCAATATACTATTCTACAGATATAACTTACGGATAGGAAAATTCTTAAATTTAATTCGTAAAGCAACAGTCGCTTGATTAGAGGATTCCTAGTAGCAAGAATTTTGAAAAAAAAATCTTTTTAGACATAGGAGAAAGTACTCTCCCTTCAAACTTTTATACCTTCGAATAATGTGAATTTTATCTTATTTTTCCTAAAAGACTTAGGGGAAACTGGGGCACCACCAAACACGGGGTACCACCAAACATTAATTTTTAATTCTAAACTACTTGTACTATCTCGACCATTCCTTCAGTGGACAAGGATCCCTATAGTGCCTATAAATTCCTATCGGTCTTATCCTCTGATATCCAATATCCGATTAAAAACTCGCAGTGTTTGGTGGTACCCCGTGTTTGGTGGTGCCCCAGTTTCCCCTACACATTTCTTTGGAAATTATTTAAATCAAAATACTCTCATTTGAATTTGTACGAAGTGTTACACTGAATCACTTCTTGTTCCTAGGTATTTCACATTTTAGAATTTTCTGATTTTTATTTTAAACTTAAGCATGTATGGTGTTCTTTTGACAAAAATTTTAAAATTTTTAGATACGTTTTTAAAGAAGTTTTTTTGGTATAATTTATTGTACAAATACCAATTTATTAACTAAAAATCAACGTCTACAAATTCATTGCATATTGTCGTTTGAAAAATTCCTTTAGCGATTTTTTTAAAACATATTTCTATTCTTTAAATTTTCGCTATTGAACGCGTTGATGAAAATTAATTTAAGACGATTTTAATTAATCTTTGGATTTTTTGTTTAATTTTAATTTTTTTTTATGTTTAGAAATTAAACAAAACACTGAAAGATATTCAATTTTAATTGTATAATATGTATTTTTTCATAATGCTAAAAAATTCTATTTACGTCACATCAATTTTTTTTAAAGCTAAATTGTGCGATTCTTAAATAGGTGTGCTTTAAAAGTCTATTTTAACAAACTAAACAAGGTTTATCTGTGATTTACTAAGGATTTTTTTTTGTTAAAAAGTTGGTAGCGACATCCAGAGAGAAACCAATCTGAAAAATTGTTGTAAATAATTTATAAAATAAGCTTTTGAATAGAGACAAGACCGACAAATCCCTGAATGCTATTGAAATCCGTTTTATATTGAAGACAAAATTCTCTAGTACATAAAATATCTGAAGTAATCTTTCTGACCTAAGGTTATGTGGGGCATTATTGTAAATTTGCATGTTGTTCTGGCCAGTATTTCAGAACTGAAGATTTTATGTTTGGATTGGTGATTGAATGTATCTCTCAAGGACAATTTGGTCAGTATTGTAAGTACATTGTTGCCAACATTGGGTCAACAATGGGGTCACAATGTCTTGTTGCATATTGAGTGTATTCTTAAGAATCTGCAGAATCTCAACTGACATCGTCAGCCTTAGTATATGGTAAACAAATTCCCATGCCTTGTGCCAGAGGAAAAAGTGAGTCACCCATTGAAATCCTCTTTCGACAACTTTACACGAATTCGTGTTGAGTGTAACACAATTTCAAATAGATTACTCCCGTCGCCAGTGGCTTGAATGTCAGCACAGATCCTCCATCCGGCTCTTCTTGCTGTGTTGTGTGACTGTTGTCACCAAGGG
The DNA here is from genome assembly GCF_024763615.1 of Phlebotomus papatasi. Lineage (NCBI taxonomy): Eukaryota > Metazoa > Arthropoda > Insecta > Diptera > Psychodidae > Phlebotomus > Phlebotomus papatasi. The sequence continues at coordinate 67,324,472 of NC_077222.1, forward strand.
GATCCTTTTTTCTGCGGGGAGCTGTGGAGATCCTGCAGAATAGCATGGTGCTATAACATAGAGAATTGTCGGTTGAATCTCAATAAAATAGGAAAAGTGGATTTTCCTCAGAGGAAAAAAAGCAAATGCATGGGATGCTGCTGTATTTCCTCTTTGAGTTTTCCCTCCTGGTTTGAGGGGATTTTGTCATCATGTGGCCAAAGTGTGAATGGTTTATGATGGAATACCAACAGTCAGGAATGTTTTCTGTATTGACACCAAGGTATTTTGAAGGTCCAATCCTCATGTAATTTACAAAACTCTCTCATTTCGTGTTATATACCGTTTCAAATTTTTCAATGGAATATGCATTAATTAAGATTATGTTATTGCACAATATAATTTTTTACGCAGCATCTGTTAGGCAAAATTTGTTTCATTTATAGTGAAGACTGGTGAGATGAGAGGGAGATTTTAATCTTATTCCCAAGAGATACTAAACATTGTAAGATCAGTATTAACGGTGTTTAATTTATAGATATTTTTTCGAATAGATCCTCAATATCACAATAACATTTAAATTTAAATTTACGAATTGACAATTTTTTGAATGTACATTTCTCAGTAATACAAACGCTTAGGGAGAGTGCACGTGAAAGGATTTCGACTTACAATATTCGGCAAAGGTTAAATATCAGATTAATACACAAATCGATTTTCGAAACTTCAGTGTCAAAAATCTCAAAATCTCATTTTCTATTTTAATGAAGTAACAACTAAGATCGAGAATTTTCAAGTAAGACTATCAAAATTTAGCATAACAAATGAACGTTTTAAATTATTCCAAAGAAATTACTTTTCCGCTATTGGTCCTATGTATTCAAACTTTTTAAAATAGACAAATCAGTGATATTCCCAGATAGACTTATTGTAGCTAAGATTTTTTTCAGCCTTCGAATGCGTGCAAAAGAATGAATACAAATTAAATTGTACCGTAAATGCGGGCAACCTTACCCCGGGTCCCGGTCAAAATCCCGAAAGCCAAAATCCCGAAAGCCAAAATCCCGAACGCCAAAATCCCGAAAGCCTAAATCCCAAATTCTTAAAAGTGTCATAGCTACTCCCACGATTGCAACCGCGCTTTCTGGAGGCAAAGGGAAATCTTCTGTGTCTTGGAAAATTATTCTAAATATTTCCCCCCCTATAATGTCATCCCTTTCAGGATTTTGAAGATTAGGGATTTTGGCTTTAGGGATTTTGGCCTTTTTTGGGATTTTGGCTTTCGGGATTTTGACCTTTCCGGGATTTTGGCGTCCGGGATTTTGGCTTTCGGGATTTTCAGCCACCCCTTTACCCCATGCTGTTCGTAAGTTTTCTTTAATTCTTTCACATAAGGATGGTCTTCACCGATCGGATATAGTAGATTGGATCTACGAAGTCTGTCTTTAAATGCTAGAATGCTAGAAAATGCTAGAGAAAAGTTTACGAACAAGCAGACAAAAAAATGTTATAATAAAAAATTGATTTGACGCGAAATCTTCACCTCCAAAATATGACTTATCGTGACTGACTTTGGCTTCCGACGAGGATCGGTGGTAGATCTGAATTACCATGTCCCTTTTAGAGGAATATCGTCCTTTTGAATGCTAAAATAAAAAAAAATATTCCAAACGCAAAGTGGAAAAGTCACCCGCGTCTACGGTAAGTTGTGTTTTGAGAGTGACGATTTCACTTGCAACCAATTTCCTGTGACATTTTTTTTAACAAAATAATAAGTTTCAGAAGAATTTCGGTTCGACAGAATGTAGCAGGAAATAGACGGAGACACTGAACCTTTCTTGATTTTCAGAATTTTATTCTCTACGACGTTTCGAGGATGGATGTCCTCTTCATCAGGTATCGAATATGGCAGGGAAAATCACGTACAGGTGGGAGTTGTTACACTGCACTTGAACTTTGATCACAAATTGATCCGCAATGTTCACCATTCGACTGAATCAGACTGATCAGGACTGAGCATTCAGCAAATTTTCTCCCAACCATCGTCTTTTATGCGGTGTCTCGTTTTAGGAAAGTCGTCAGCGTAACAAAGAAAGTCTATAGATTTTTGGGTGGATGGGAGTGTAACAAAAGCCACCTAACTCAGCTTAAGATACACATACACTGGGCTTGAATAAAGTAATTCATATTTGAGTGAATCAATCATTCCAAGTTGAGTTATCGCACAACTGCAGCCTTCATGCCAACACTGGTGCTGAGATAATAGCAATGCCAAAAGGAGTCTCCAGTGAAGGGTGAAGACATCCCCTTTGCAAAGTAATTGGGGTTGGGGTGAAAAGTTTTGTTCCAGCAAAAATGTCTGTATGTAATGAAATTGAAAATCGTCTTGGGTTTGTTTGCCAAACTCATTTTATATTTATTTTAATTTTCTCGAAGAGAACCACATGCGGGGTGGAATGCGAATGGCCAGTGAATGCTTTTCTGAAGTTTATCCTTTATATTATGGATCGATTTACTGGGGCAATGTTGATTTTCTGGTAAATGAAACTTCAATAAAAGTAAATAAAATTCTAAGGTTACCCGCGATGAAAGACTGTGCCTTTGAGATATTTTCATAAAATTCTTTGGGGATGATCTTCATTGAGAAAATGTGTAGCAAACCATCATACTCTTCTTCCATTTTCCTGCTCTTACGGATCAAACTAGCTTTTTGGAGAAACATTCCACGTAATTATGATATATTAGTGAAAATCTTGTTGTGGGAAATACTACAAGCTTGTCGTAATCTCACTTGAAAACATCCTCTGCCCCAAGGAAAAGCATTTCTGGGGTAAAGGGATGAAATTAGAAAGTAGTAAAGTACTGTAAATAATGGAGTTAACCTGCTATGAAGCTGCCAGAGATACTCCACGTGATGCTATACACCTTCCCCCAGCGTCATGTTATGGTCCTGAGGTGGATGGCATAAACACAACTTTCCTCTCGTTCAGGAATCTTGGTGAAAATGAGGGTTTTTGTCAAGTTTCTATGATGATGCTAACAAGAGATGGGCCAAAAACTTTTCACACATTCATGCACTGTTTCAAAATCACGGGCTTGGAAATAACGAAGAAGAAAGATACACTAAAAAGGGGGGAATTTTTCCACTATATATACCAGGAAAAATACTGAAACATAAGTATATATACTCAGGAGGAAGATGCAATGAACCGAGGAGGATGTTTGATAGTTTATTTTGCACTTTATCTGTCTTATATCGTATTGAGATCATTTAAAAGAAATTTGTTGTTTTTAGACACGTTCTTTAGTAATTTAGGTTTTTTTGCAATACAGAAGTTGGGATTATAAAAAATCTCAGCTAAAACTGTAAATTTGGGGTAAAGTATTTTATATATGAGATTGAATAGTTTGAAGAACATATTCTTTCTTTTCTACTTTGTAATAAATTACTATTAGTCTTTTTTTGAATAGGAACTCTTTCAAAAGAAGTGGAAAAACATTTCAGATTTGCAAAATACTCGATGTGAGCTACTGAAAGATATTTATATTTTTTATATATATTAATAGTAGAACTCAAGAGAATGAAACATATTCATGAATTCGAATATTTTGAAATATTTTTCTTTTCACTTTTTACATTTGATCCGATCAATAAACCACCCAAAAATAGCCTAAGATAGATTACAAGAAAGGCAATTGGATTTTTGACATTTTTGATGAAAAACATACGACAGAAGCTGATAGAAAACTGATGAATTTTGGAAAATGACGTCATGCTATTTGACCGTTTAAACGGTTTAACGGGTTTAACCCTTTAATGACGATTGGATTACCGGTGACCCAAAAACAAGTATTTTCCTATGGTCATCATGAGTTATATTTTTCTCTAAAAAGAAAAAAATATTTTTTTGGAACCCGGATTTTGAGACGCTCATTCTTAAAGGGTTTATCATTTAAGGACGAGACGGTCAATAATTGGGAATCGCAAAAAATCATTTTTCTGCCCTTTTAGATCAAAACATGACTTTAGATGACCGTTAGAAAAATTTTATTTTAGGGTCACCGGTGATCCAATTGTCCCTAAAGCGTTAAGGACGATTGTGACTCCGGTGTCCCAAACAATCCCTACGACCTTCTTTCTAAAGTTATGTTTCGATTTAAGAAATCAGAAAAAATGATTTTCCTGACTCCCTATTTTTGATCCTCTCGTCTTTAAAGGGTTAGCTGTCGATCTGGTCATGAGCAAATCTAAAAGCCAAACTATTTGAGGTAAATTCTACACCCACATGGTGATTTAAAAATTATTTTATTTATTTATTTCAAAAATCCACAACAAATAGGATACAACTCTCTCACAATCGCAATAAATGTTACAATTATTAACATAACTTTTAGTTTCCAAATAGTGTGGTTTATAGTCACTACAAATTCGATGTTAATTTCAAATTATAATACTAAGAAAATTTTTATTTTTACCTTTTGTTTTTGAAAAAACACTAACACCTTCGATGTAAAATTAAAAAAAGAGAAATTCCTAGACTAAACTCTAATCTAAAAGCTAGAAAAAATAATTGAAACCTCAAGTAGAATACAGCTTGGGTCAGCAAAGCGAGTAACTAATACTTGACCTTTGGTTGCCTTGCGGTTCGAGTACAAAAATTTCGAACTCAAAGTCAACTTTTTCGAGAAAATCGGGTTTCGAAATAGAATAATATGATTGGAATGAAAGAATATGAATTGGACGAAAGAAAATAGTTAGGAAATAAAGGCAAAGCTCATAATCGATTATTAGAAGACCACAAGCTTCTATATCTAATCGTTCTGCCTCTCGGCACAAATTATTTAAATTACGTTATAGTAAAGATTACGTTAAGATTACGTTATAGTAAAGGATGATTATTGTACTTTAATTGGTCCTAAAATGTCAAATATTTGATAAATTCTAACACTTTGAATTGCAGAGTTGCGACACAAACTTAATTACAAGTAGGGGAAGGCTCTTAGACTTCGCACACAGTCTATCTTCGAACACTTGATTTTTTTCCAAAATTTCTTTAATGAATCTGACTTTTTTTCAGATAATATGTGACTTAAAACTGGCTATTAAAATATATTGCCACAGATAAGTTAGATTCATTATAGGAATATCTGGAAAAATATGATGTGTTCGAGCGAAAATTGTGTGTGAAACCTGAAATCGTTTCATCTATAATGTACAAAAGCTCTAAGTGTGTATTAAAATAATTTTAAAGTTTGGTGCCAGTTTGCGTTTTAGTTCAAAAATTGAGCATTTTATTTATTATGATATTTATTCAACTTATATTTTCAACAATCCAAAATACCCATTGCCTAATTAAAATCTTTACTGTCCTAATGTATGTTAATATACATATAGTAAGGTGGGGTAACTGGATCGTTTTCCGAAGAGTGCTACTTAAATGCTTATTTTTGGACTGATGAAATTATTTTTTACTTCTTCTAAACCCATAGAATTATTCACTGTTTCATTCAGAAACATAATATAAAAAAATTATCAAAAATATTAAAGAAAATTTATAAAATAATGATAATACTGAAATAAGTCAGCATGCACTAACTGGGTCGCCTTTTCGCTAATTCACTTTTAATTAAACCTTTGGATTTAAAAAACTTTTTTTCACAAGGAAAAAACAATAAATGTTTTCAATGAACCAGATGTCATTAGCGAAAATATCACTGCTAGAAAATTTTTAGTGAAGAACCCAGCTAGCACAAGATTGAAATGAGTCGATTACACTCACTTATTTTATGGATATGAATATTATTTTTGCTTTTTCTCAAACTTGAATAGTTATATTATGTTCATATAGTGACTATATTACGGAAATAAAAATAAAAATAATATTTTAAGTGGATTAGTCATAAACGATCCAGATAGCGAAGCGCCCGGATTAGCACACTTGACTGTAGTATTTTTATTCTAAACTAAAAAAAACTGTACTATCATTGTATCAAAAAATAAATTGCATTAAATATTCATAAATCACAATAATGCACTTAAAGAGGTATAATGCAGTACTACTGTGTGCTAGCTTGAAATTTTCTGAGGGAGTTTTACGAGTTATAAACCCCTAATTTTGAGATTTGAGCAAATTACTCAACGATCCATTGAGCTAAAGTGGATGATGAAAATTTCACGTTGCCCGGTAAAATGTGTAAAGACCATCTGAGACCATTAGCTTCAATCTAAGCACATCCTCTGTGCAGACACAATGACCTGAAAATTAATCTCACAGTGCAGAAAAGGAAAAGATTCTCCGCACGTGAAGACGAAGATTAATTAATTAAAAAACACTCAAGCAAAGTTTGTTGCCCAATTAAGAGATTCCACCCAGCATTGATTAAGTGTTTCCGCATTTTTCCTTTTTCGGTCTCAGCAAATGCACATTTGTTGCTCTTTTCGGGTGGGTAAAAAAAGTCTTGTGGAGTTTTTTTATGTCAAAGTACGTGCACAAGTGCTGCAAAACATTTCCAAAACTTCTATACATTTTGTAAAGTGTAAAAAGCTCACCCCATCATTAAACTGACTTTGGAGAAAGCCGAAAGTCTAATATTGGCAAATTAGCTGAGACTCTATTAAATGCTTTGTGAATTCCTAATTGTTGCGAGTTTGAACTCAAAAAGTAATAAAAAGGGGAAAGGGACTAAATTAGAGTGAACTCAATTGAAATTGTACCATAATCCCACCATTTTCCTCATACCATCGAAATATTTAAGCAATTGTGATCTCTGGCACAAGTTTGAATCTTACGGAGAGTATTTTCAATTGAGTACCAGAATGGAATTGTTCTCTGAAAAGAAACTTCCCAATGGCCATGATAGCCAACAATAACTAACAACTTGGCAAAATGATGGCAACAGCTGCATGAGAGTCTCTGGAGCACCAGTTCCACACTTTTCCTCCCACTCCCATGAAATAAACAATTTTCTTAAACTTTTCATGAGAAAGAGATTAAAATTTTAAAACTCATTGCACTGAATTCACATTATTTACAAATTTTATGTTCACCCAAACTCAATTGCAAAACGGCAACTTTTCTTTTCTCGCCCCAAATGCCTTTTTGCATTCAAACTCACCGCATATTCATAGTTTTCACTAGAAGATGGGGTTGCAGGAAATATAGGGAAAATTCTACAAGAGCTACCCAATCTCCGGGGAAAAGAATGAGAAGCTCCTCATAAAAGGGGTATTGTGTAGAAAAAAAATCACCCATTCGTGGTTAGGTGGGAAATAAATTTATAAACTTTTTATATGAACTCTCTCCCACACTCTAAAACTATTTTCTTTTAACAAGAAACTTTAATATATGGTCATATCTGCAGATCCCTGAATTAAATGGTAATTTTATGCTTTCCTCAGTGTTATTAAATTATTAGATGTGTTTACCTATAATCGCTTTAATTTTACCTAAATAATTTATATTGAAGTATAAGGTAAAATAAAAGCTTCTTTCCAATATACTTAAATGTTTGAAACATTTTTTTTTGTATGGTGGGTTTATTAGCAATCTGTAATGTATCACTTACAACGTGTTACAATAAGCTCAAATTTGACAAAACGATACAAAGGACAGAAGGGCTACAAAACATTTCACCCTATAAAAAATATCACAAAATATCACAAATGGTCAAATGTTTGAAACATTTGACCATTATTTATATTAAAACAAAACTGTCAGAATTTTCTCAAACATATATTTAACATAATTTAAAAAACCCAAGGAAAAACCTAAAATCGTGCTTCTGTTAAATTTTAACTATTTGTTTATTTATGTGCTAAAACTCTAGAATTTTCCAAACTTTTCAAATTAGATGTGGATTCATATGTACTGCTCTAAACATAACTTACGACTTAAGCCGAGAAATGGCTTAAGGCACGCCCCTGGCAAGTTGCCTTCAATTTGAAGCCACTTTGTCATATTTCGATTTAAATTTATATGGGATTTTTTTTGCACTCGCGACCGTTACGCTAAATATCTAAAAAGTGAGAAGTTTTTCCGTATTATAAAATACCTTTCCGTATGGAGGGATAAATATACTAAATTTTTGTTTAAATACATTTTTTCCTCGGAGCACTCTGAGCTGAGTCCGAGATCAATTTAGGAAATTGGCTTCAAATAGCTCCATATAAAAAACTTATCTTGCCACATCCTTGGCTTAAGGTAATTGTAATCAAAACAATGATGAGATTACATTTCCATCAGTTTCTTACTAATACGTATCTCGGCTTAAGCCGAGAGACAGCATAGTGAGAAACTGATGGGAATTTAGTCAAATCATTATTTTGATTATAATTACATTAAGCCGTCTCTCGGCTTAAGTCGTAAGTGTGTCTTTGGCGTAAAAGTAATTTTTTAAACCTTAACTTTTCATTATATTGGTTCAGCTGTTGTAGGAGAGCTAAATAGAAAAGTCTAGTTATCGAACATTAGCCATGCAAGGTTGGGATTAAAACTGTTCCAGAGCTGATAGAGAATATAAAATATTTTTATTACAATCTCAGAGACTGAATTCAAGCATTTCCCTTTTTTCTCAATTTAAATTCAAGCCAAAAAACTAGGGAGAAGTGGGGTACCTTTAAAAGTTAGGCACCTTTGAAATTGGGATTTTTCACCAATTTTACTGCTCGAACTCAAAGAGAGAGCAGTTATATAACCGACTTTTTTTTCAACTTCTCGCTGTTCTGGAGCTTAAACGGTAAGAGATATCGACTTCCGGTCTTCGATGACCCCTCCTCAAATGACATTATCTCGTACCCAACCTCTTTTTTCCCCTCTCCCCTTTCATACGTTCCCTATCTCCCAAAAAATTGGTCAAAAATGAGGTTTTTCCAATTTTGCAAAAAATTGGCCCAAGCTTTTTCAATGATTTTTGGATATGTTTTAGAGCTGGTCCAGGCAAACACTTCGCCCAAACATACCTATGATCGGAAAATTTGCCATTTTGAATTATTGAAGGTCAAAGTTCAACCACTCTGGAAGGCTCATTTTTCAACCGATTTGATTAAGTTTGGATTTTTTGGAAAGGAACTGCAATGTTGAACCCGGCTGCATCGGTCTTTATCGGTAATGAACCGGTTAAGTAACAATTTTTGAATAATTTTACATCCGCAATAATTATATTCCCTAAAAATAATGTTTTTTCAATTTTTCTCAAAATTGGCCCAAGCTTTTTCAATAATTTTTGGATATGTTTTAGAGCTGATCCAGGCGCATATTTCGCCCAAACATACCTATTACCAGAAAATTCGCTATTTTGAATTATTGAAGGTCGAACTTCAAATACTTTGGAAGGCTCATTTTTCTTTTTGCTTAAAATTTGATTTTTTAAAAAAGTATTGCAAATTAGAATCCGGCTGTATCGGTTTTCATCGGTAATGAATCGGTTAAGTACCGATTTTTTGATTTTCAAATGCTTTTGTGATTAATGAATCAATTTGATCTCTAGTAGATCAGTAATTCCAAAAGATTATGGAAAAATCTAATTCACGGTGAGCTCTATCTCGTGAGTTCGAGCATTCCGCAAAGCTGGGACGCTTTGCCATCTCTTTTTAAATAAAAATTGAGCCTTATCGTGATATAATTTGGCTGCACAAACAGATTGAGAAGCTAAATTACATTATAATATGACTCAGTTCCACTTAAACCTGGGAGATAAATCCCAATTTTTAAAGCTGTCCCACTTTCAAAGCTGCCCCACTCCCCCTACTTTAATTCTTAAAAACTTTATTCAAAATATTAAAACACTTTCCTATACAACTACAGATTTAAAAACTATGTTTTCTCATTTTCGACCAAACTAAAGAATTTTGTAAATTCTGTCAATAAATTTAATATTAAAACATAATTTAAATATAATAGCTCTTCATTTTTTGCCGTACATTAAACTAATTTGTTTGAATCTGTTACTGTCTGAAAATTTTGAAACATGTTTCTAATAATTTGCATTATGTTCTAAATGTAAATATATTTCATTGTAATTGTTATGTTACGATCATTGCAAGCTTCAATAAAATCCATTCCCAATCGCAATATTCAATTATATTTTGTGATTAAAAATTGTGTGATGATGTAAATAAATCGATATAAATTTTATATATACCAACAACATTTTCAATTTTTTCATACAATTCCTTTTACACATCTTCCAAGGAACCTAAGAATGTTGCTTAAGCGAGAAAAAATGTTGGTTAGTAAACTGGAAATACTACTTAAAATCCTGACACCATTCTTGGAATAGCAAAGAGCAAATATTTTGTACTCAAAGACCTCACTGAAACCTTCACATGTCTCAATTTTACCCCACATTTATCTTCATATTGAAATAACTTAATGGAAAAGTGTCTATGAAATTGCTTTAAGCCCAGAAAAAATAACAATAATGAGGTTAATGCAGAAAAATTGTATTTTCTTACCAAAGTGGCACACGTGTGCAAAATAAATGTTCGACATGCAATAATTTTGTTGGACGATCAATTGCCAGGAGCGTTATCTCGGGATGAAATATGTTGTGAGATGTCGAAACAAGGTGATTGAAAGATTCTACTGAGGTCCTTGACATTTATTGCATTCACTCCCAACTCCGACTTCCATCCCAAGCTCCTCTTCAACATTTCATCTTGCTCTTCTTCACGTAATATAAATGGAGATGGAGTACTGCACAAACCCACCCACAGTTCTGAGTGGGGAGGATTTCACATGAAGACACGAAAACGTGAGCTTGAGCTGGAGAAACATGCCAATTCAATACTTAAAGCTCGGGTGGGTTGAATGGCTATCTTATGTTGGAAGTGATGAAGAAAGTCAAAAGAAGGACATTCAAAGGAAAGTTCTTTGGCTCATTCTGTGGCAATGTTTAATGTTCCGAGGTCTCTGAATTACTGCACCACTGTCCCTTGGAATATTCATTAGAGCCCTTTTGTAATTTTCAACTATCCCCATAGTTATTACATTTCAGCACATTAACACCCACCCCTTCCACACGCCCTCTCTCTAGCACAAGTTCATGCTCCTAGGTCGAGATTCAGCTCAGGCACTAACATAGAAAAGCATTTTACAGGTACATACGTCCTGGCATGGAAACGTGGAATAGCCATACTAACTGCGGGCACAGTCAAAGTCACACCCGACCCCAGAGTACGATTAGTGAATGGATACACGTTGCAAATCAAGGATGCCGTACCCCAAGATGCTGGAGACTACATCTGCCAAATTGCCACGCTAGATCCTCGAGAGATTACACACCATGTTGAGATTCTAAGTAATGTATCATTGACTGTTACTTAACTCCATTGTGAACTATCATCCTATCCCCAAAAGGGTTGGTCAATCAGCAATTCAAATGCTTAAATTGATTGATTTTTAAACTTTTGAAATCAATTTCAATCAATTTAAGATTAACTAAACGAAATTTCAGTTTATTCACATGAATTTTATTTGTGAATTCAATTCCAATAGCATTTAACAAAATTGAATTGAACTTTAAATAAATTTTATTTTCCATTTTGGTCTTCATACTAGTCTGAATTCTTTTTTGTTAGTGTTGCTACTTTATATTCGACTAATGTGGGGCAAAGAATTCTGTTGAATAGCACTCATTCACAATAAATTTGAAATGGAATTTAATTGAGATATTTCTCTCTCTTTTTACTTGTTTCTATTTTAAAATTTAAAACTGAATCCATTGGTAAATTAAGCTTATTGGATCCATTTAAGAAGCCTCTGTCCTTATTCTTATTTTATGTATATGGAATATATATGGCTATATGGAAGTAAAAGAGAGATATTTTTATTTCACTTTGAATTAATTTTTTATTCATATTAAACTGTGTTTAACCTTTTACTCCAAATGTGAGAAAGCGCGCTACCTTCGGACGACTCAATCTTCGAACAATTAATTTTTTTTCTATTTTTTTTTAATGAATTATCTATTAAATTAATTATCTATCTATCGACTGTCGGTTTTGATAAATTTAGGGGCAGAATCACATTGACAGTAAAATCCTCACTGTGTTTTTTTAATTTAAGCATTTTCATTGCAATTCTTACGCAAATTATCCATTACCGTATTACCTTATCTCATACTCGGTGGCACTTGGTGAAAATAATATAAGAAAATTAAAGAAATAAAACGAAAATCCGATAAACGGTGGGCAAAAAAACTGTACGATTATTTTCTCTTACAGTTTTTTTGCTCGAATTTTCGTTTTATTCATTCAATTTTCTTGTAATATTTTCATCTAGTGCCGGGGAATCAGTGGCGCAATAGGCAAGACCGTTGGCTCTTGGGCGGATCGATTCCCCGGCTCGATTCACTGTTGTGAGTTCGAGTCCCACCCAGTGCAAAGATCTGAATGTTTAGAAAAAGACATTTTCACTGTGATATAACGTAATAAAAATGCACCGCCTCGCCCAACAATTCCGGGAGCATGGAAGAAGCATTCACCACACTACGGGAAGGCGCTCCTGGGCGGTCTACAATGGACTTCGCAGATTCTTCCATCACGGGATATGACATTGTAAAAAATGATTACCTTGTAATAAATATCTCGATACGATTAATAATAATCTAGTGCCACCGAGTATGAGATAAGGTAATACGGTAATGGATAATTTGCGTAAGAATTGCAATGTAAATGCGTAAATTAACAAAATACGGATGAGCATTTTATTGTCAATGTGATTCTGCCCTAAACGACAGCTGCACTTCTTGTAGCCAATATAGATATTTATTAGCAGTCATATTATTTTAAGAATGTCACAATAAATGGCCCAACAATGCGTAAAAAGTCGAGAATCAATTAGTCTAACAGATATAGATTTATCGATATTATCGATTCGATAGTGTCGAAAAGTTATCATTTCAGCCCAGGATAGAGTAGCGAAAGTATTCAAAAGAAGTGTAATTAACAATTTCGACAATTGTTTTCCCAAGTTTTTGATGGCCTAAAGAAGGTCCTGACTATGTAGAACCAAAACGTCGACTAAAAAATAAATTGAAGAAAGAAAAAAGACCGAATTCCCAAATTCTGACGCCATTCGATTATTTTTATATTTTAGTTCCAGTTCTTTTACTGTGCATAAAATTTCGTTATAATATTTCATATTCAGATATATTTGAAAACTTTTAGGATAATTTTCTCTAAAATAATTTAATATTATAAATTATCTGCAGTAAATAGACAGACTTCAACAGACCAATTGTTAAGATTTTCTTTGGGAGAAGTTTTCCAAAAATATCCATTAAGAAATAGCCTTAGTCACAACAAACTTTGACAATGAATCTTAAGCACAATTAATGCTGGATAACTAACCCCTTGATCATTGTACAATCCCCAAAGAATTTTCACTAACACAAACCGCCCACCCTTCAAAACATTATCGTGAAATACATATCTCCAGTGCAAAATTTTAATGTCCTGCGGATGAGGATTCTTGTGACATAACTTTTGGGTCATGAAAACATGCGTCAATTTCCTCAGAACCCAACACTATACACTAAAACCTCATTCGCAAAACCCCTTCGTGACAATAATGCGGAGTAGGGTGGTATGTAATTTGAATTGCATGTTTTGGGCTGTATAAACTTTTCTTCAAATACGAATTATCACATTTTCAGGACAAACATTTAATTTTTGTGTAAATTTGTGACCTGAGAGCTTTTAAAGCTCTTAAAGTGAGTTTTTTTTTTTAGCCTGAGGACTGAACTTTAACTAATTAGAATGATCTTGGAAATAGGAAGAAGAATGGGAGGAATTGCATAAATCTCATAGTTTATGTGAATTGAAGCTCATTAACACTCCATTTACGGAACAGGGCACGCGGACGGAGGTCCCGCATTGTGGGTGCTGTAAAAGCGCGCGAATCTCCAAATGATTTAAATGCACTGCCCCGTGGGAAAAAGTATGAAGGCAGGGTAGAAGATGTGTGATTAAACGATGAAACACTTTATGTGACCCTTATCAGTTTTATAAGTTGGCGGAATGTCGTCTCCCCATTCCTCCACCAAAAGAGAGAAAAGTTATTATAGCGCACAATAAACGCCACTGAGGACAGATCGTTGAACATGGCAAGAAATCTACCTTCCGGGACTTGAGGGACTCTCCTTTTGCACACAAATGTGATAAAAGTTTAATCGTTTTAATCTTACTTTATGGAGCTCGACAATTTCACCTCCCCATAGACTTAAAGTATCTCCGGATGCCGCACTTCCCTCTCAAGAAGTCCACCACATTTACTAACACTAGGAAGGTACTTCATCAGCACGAATGGTGTCATCTGGAGCTCGGAAAATTGGTCAATTAAGAAGATACACGAGTGAATTTCAATTAAAATACACTCCAACTACACATTCAATGATTAATACTGAGCTCCTTTTGGGGTGTCACTTACGACGTGTTGTACACCCCCCTACCCAGGATTTTCCAACTCCCTTCCCACCAGTCCCAAAAACTGAATCAATTAGTAGGGGTAGTCCATTAATAAAATCCCTCTCACGTGCTTCTCACCTTTGTCTCCTGAAAATCTCGTTACAGTTCCACCGAAAATTCATCATGTAACATCCGGAGGACATTTGCAGGTGAAGAAGGGTTCTCCGGTGCGTCTTGAGTGTTCCGCCACAGGAAATCCCACCCCCAACATCACGTGGACGAGGAAGAACAATGTCCTCCCAAATGGTGAGAAAATCCTCCATCTGGGAAACAAGCCTTCCAACAAACAACTACAGCACTTTACCACTTTCAGGTGAGGAAAAATTCGTCTCACCAACATACGTAATTGAGAATATGGATCGACACAAAGGCGGAATCTACATCTGCACAGCATCCAATGGTGTTGGGCACTCAGCTTCCAGCCAAATTAATTTACACGTCCTCTGTGAGTCTTATCACTTTAATCTCTTTGTGAAAATTCTACTCAAAGAGCTGCATGGGGTGAATACGTACGACTGGAAAATTCTGCATGACATACTTAATCAATTTCTTGCATGTCTCTGGGGCATTTCCACTGCACACCACAAATATATTTACAATTTAGTAATTGTTTATGCAGATTCCTAATGAGGTCTCCTGCTTATAACACACGCAAGCAACACTACAAATTAATATACATTAAATTTATTGACATTCTGTATTATGAAATTAGCTACAACTCTCTCAACTAATCAAGCTCAGAAACCTCAACAACATTTATATACAAATTCACATTTACAATAATTACGTATAACGTATTTTTTTAAAAGGTCGTTCCTCTTATAGGAATGAAAAATTTTCACCAAGAATCTAATCAATTGGCTTTGTGCAATAAAAAAATTTAAAGATTTTCGATTTATTTCACGTTTTTGGATTTGTATTTTTTTATTCAATACCTAACCGTTTCGGAAGCAAAACCATAAAAACCACATTAGGTTTATTTAAAATTGGAATATAAAATAATTTTCGATTGCATCTAGAATTTCTACAAAAACAGCAAGATTTACCTCAATAAACGTTTAATAAATGTATCAAATATCCAATAGAGCCTCTATATGGGAGCAATTTTCATCAAAAAATTTCTTTTTGGTGGAGTTTTAACATACCCCTTGTGTCCCGAACAAATTCTTCTTTAGTACAAGCAATTTCTTTGTAATATTCGTCGAAAATTCTTTAAAAATATTGCTCCCAATGTGTGAAGACTCTTACGGATTTATGTGATTTTTTTTCAATTTTGAAAGAATTTATATTTATTTGTATGTTTTACTGTTTGAACTCTACAGAGAGAGCAGTAGGGAAAGGCGGGGCAGTTTCATGCACTTGCACTCTTTTTTAAGGCTCATTTTCCAAAGGAATTTGAACCATATTCAAATAAAGTTAAACCCAGTTATATTCTCTTGGATATTTGCTATCTAAAATATATAGCACAATTTCTAGATAATCACTAAACATCTCAAATATGTGTATTTTCCGTATTTTCGAAAGTAATGCATGCATTAAACTGCCCCTATACGTTGCCTTATTTATGACCGATTAAGTCCGATGCAATCGTGTTAGAAATATCAAGAGCGTTCGAAAAAAATCCGAAATCAAGCAAATTGGTTGAAAAATAGCCTCTCCAAAGTGGTTAAACATTGACTTTCGAAAATTCGATATCAAAATGTTTGTCGAACATAGGTGTCTAAGGACTAAAAATATTCACCTTGACTACTTCCAATTTGGAAAATGAAAAGAAAAATTTAGGAGGTGTTTTCTAAATAAACCAAAAGACATGGTTTTGGAGGGTTTGTGCAGGCGGGATAAAAGGAACGGGCTATCCTGGATAATGAGCTGAGTTTTGTAGGACAATATGTCCTTCCGATATAGCGTCGCACACCCCTTAAAATCGCAAGTTCAGTTTCACCACCGCACCATCGACTATCCCATTCTACAACAGTTCTAGATAATGGTAAATTATGGGAAGGGGTTGTCGAAGACCGGAAGTCAATATCGCTTACCGTTTGGCCACTAGCTGTGTCACAAAATAAAAATAAAGAATCTCAGGTAAAAACTGGATTATATAACTGCTCTCTCTTTTCTTTCAAGCAGTAACACTCACCTTTCTCGTAATATAATTCAAGTAACAATTTTTTTAATTAACCTAATTCCATATTTTAAGTGTGGTTAGGTAGTATAAATTTATTTCGAGTTTTATTCAAAAATATTATTTGAATTGAATTTTCGTTTGCGTCCAAATGGTTCGCCTGAATCACATTGCAATTAGTTTTTCAATTTTCAGCTCTGCACTTTAGGTTATTTTTTTAAGTATCAAAGTCGTGAATAAAAGTTTTTTTAACGACTTTCTTTGAGCGAGGAGGAGTCTTCGGTTGTGCTATATTCATGGCATCTCTAGTGAGAAACCCATAAATTTTTTGAACATTCAGATAGTCTTCGATGAAACTTGCATGTCCGTTCTCAATATCGCTAGTCTAAAGAATGGGGATTAACAATCAGACACAGTGTACATGGAATTTTGCAATTAGTATGAGTGTGAAAATAATTACATTTCACCACAAATTCTCTTGTTTCACATGCTCAACATTTGTATCGGTTGTGTTTACACTATTGTAGTGCTGACTGAATATTTATGCTGATTGTATCTCGTCTTCGTGCATTCTTCATTTGCCGCACAGAACAAAAGTTCACTTATATGGATATTTTGCGGGATGTGTGTATCTCATGCTAAAGAGCATCCCCTTATTAAGGGGCCCCCATAGAGACAAATCAAGAGAAACCGAGAGCAGACAAAATATGCAAATTAATATTACTCTTCGGGGTGAATTGCAATGCACAGAGTATCGCCCCCAAGAGGTGGAGGCTTATTATAAATAATTTAATATTATATATTCAGATTCCTGTCGTCTTTATGCAAGTCATACACCTTCACCAATTCAATTTGCCATTAGTACATTATTTTGTTTTAAGCAAGAATTTGTTGGAAGATTTTCTCGAGTGTTCTCATTATACGGAAAATGTTCATGAACTCATAGAAAATTCCTGAACAAATTCTCCAATTGCACCTGGAGATTACCAGGGATTTCAAGCAATAGTTTTACTACCATAATTTGGATCATTTTGCAAATCTTTGTACTACAATTGACTTAGATTGAAAAAAAATGAAAACTAAAATAAATAAGGAGAAAGTTTGTCACGCAATAGAAACAGAGGTTTTAGTCAATATTTTTCTTCTAAAACAAAGTATAACATGCAACTGTATCTAATTCTACCCCTACACTTTCCCCTACTAGAATAACATTTCACATGATATATTTAATTGTTATTATTATTATTATTGGTTATGAGACGATAAAAATCAAATACAATTTACTATAATAAGTATTTATAAACCAAAAATATACAAAGTATTAAATTAGAGTGAACTTTCAAATTTATGATCAAAATTTCCACAAACTAATGATCTTTATACTTGTATTGTATGCTACTATAATCAATATAATCTCTATTCGATATAATTCGTCTCTAATTATCACACTTTATCTGCTAATATGATATTGATTTACTGTCGGGTTCATAAATTTTTGAAATTCTCATTTCCGTTGTATGAGATATTTTCATTAACCAACATATTCAAAATTAAGTAAATAATTTCAGAACTTAAAGTGACTTTGCAGTGGAATACTCTCACCTTTCTTGGATTTCTTTTTATAAAATTTTCTAGGGTAAAAGAAGTTATCAACCGCATTGTCACTTGGGATGGGAAACGAAGGCCCAAAAAACAATCTTGAGAAAATAGTCTCACAGACACTGTTTCCTTTAAGTCTCATCTCCCTCTCGACATCAAAGTATCCCTCTTAAGCCTACCCATGGTGCCATTTTCGAATTAGGCCACCATCGTGTCATGGTTCTAAATGAAAATCTCTGGGACACATCGGTGTTTTTCTCGCCAATTTCGTCCTCTTCTTACCATCCTTCTGCTTCTACCAGATGACCCAGAATTTCCCCTGGCGGAGGTCATTGGAAGAAAAAAGGGCAGTTTTCTTGGTTGCAAAGAGGCTGAAAGCTTTCGCCAAAAAAAGCAGACACAACTCGATAAAAGTTTCCTTCCGCTTCTTCTTAGAAAACATTGTGAAGTTGATTTATGGTCAACCTGATATGACAAATGTGCTTTCCCAATCCCCAAACAAATTCTCGCACTTCCGTCCAATAGACAGCTTTTCCGGAAGTTATTAAATTTAGCTGATTTTGCACACTAGATTAATGGCATCCGCACAAAAGCTTCCAATTGACATACATTTTATCGGCAATTGACGGGAGTTGTTTTAATTAATTTTCCACGCATATTCCACATAATTGTCCAACATTGAGTTTATTTTCTCTTGTAGGGTTTTTGTAAGCTTAAAAAAGCTTTTTTTGGCTGATAGCTGTACATTACAATAAGCTTTGTGATTGAAAAGCTCCGTCCACAGTATTTGAACATGGGGGCCAATTTTTGCAAAAAAAAATGTGATAGGTCCCAGTGGGACAAACAAACAACGATATTGCTCGAATTACAGTGATTGGTTTTATGTTTTGTAAAATTGCTGAAATTTACTTCGCGTATGACAATAAAATTGTTTATTGCCAATAAATCACATTTTATACTCTACACTCCACTCACCCAGCAGTTTGCATTACACATTTTATTCCAAACTTTATTGCAACAATTGTCAAATAATAATTTTTCATCCATAGACGAACAATTGTGAACATTTGGGAGAGAATAGGATGAATCACTGAATTTGTACAGTACCAAAAGCACGAATACTTTTTTTAATGTTCTAACTTGAAGAGACAAAAATATAACTCTAAAAACTTTGAGTTCAAGTTATATTATCGAATGATCACTTAAATATATCACTATACTTCTTGTGATGAAGTATAATTCAAAATATACGTTTATAGATACTGATATTTGAAGTAAGGTAAAGTACCCTTACTCGACCGGGTTCCTCTATTCGACCGGTGGGTCAATTTTTGAATATTTGATGGTGAATTTCATCAATTTCTATGAATTTGTCACTGATTCGTATTATTTAAAGAATAATTGACCTATTAATGTTAGATCATACACAAAATATTATAGGAAAAATAATTAAATTGAATAAATAAATCTACCGGTCGAATAGAGGAACCGGTCGAATAAAGGGTACTTTACCTTACTACGCTTCGGTATTTGCATATTTTTCGTTTTCCGATCTGTGTTCTGATCTGTTTGGTTTTTCGTTTTTCGATCGAACGGTTTTACATTTGGACTTCATAAATTCAATAACCTCTTTTGCATAGGGTGGAATAACCGGCTATCGCCATGTTTAGGAAAAAATTAAATTCATTTAATCATAACTTTTGAATCCTTGTTACAAGATAAGTCAAATTTGACACAAAGTTACTTAGATGTATTGGCTTTAGATACGTGAAAACAATAATCCTAGAACATAACGCTGGACTACTTAAAAAACTGATTTTTATTAATAATGCAAAAAAAACCATTTCGTCGCCACTTTTTACCACTTTTCGCCAGTTTTGTAAAATTTGTAACCACTTCTCGCCACCCACTTGAAAAGGACCACACTCGGTTATTTTAGGCAATGCTATGAAAAGAATACATTCACCATTTCTCTTTCCTTGTGATCACTTTATTATTACTCTCTTTAAATGATTTTTCTTCACTTTTATTTGAGAAATCAAATTATGGGGCTTTTGCAGAAAGTAAAGAATGCAGATTTGACAACTGAGAATGTACGAAGTGAAGTTAGCGTCGCCTATTGAAAAGATATGGCGACAGGTGGTAAAATCAATTCCAGAATATTACCACTTCTCGCCATGCCTCATTTTTATACAAAAATAATATAAAATGAAATATTAATTGACTAAATACAAATTTTATGTATTCCACAAGTGCAATTAAATATTCAATAGACAAATTATTTACCCAAATAGGTATTTTTGGCCTGATGAAAATTTGACGACACTTAGTACATTTGGTAAGAGATGTTGGATTCGATGCACTTGCTTAAAATATTGCTCTAAAAAGTGATCAAAATCGTGAATCCAAAACGAATAATTATTTATTATTTTTCGATTCTATGCGTAGAAGCAGAAACAATACAAAAAAATTGCGACTCATTTATTTCATAAATTGCGAAAAATACCGATTTCAATGTAAGTGGCGAGAAGTGGGGCACTGGCGAGAACTGGTAATTCCACCCTAAGTTCAGATTTCCTAATATTATTGTTTTAGTATATTTAACTCTGGGGATAGTGGCACAATAGTCAAGGTCCCATGTATTAGTAATTATTATTATTAGTAATTATCCATGCACTAGTGAAAAATCATTGATAGTTTTAGCCCGCCACGAAAGAGTGACTACAACTGCCCCGAGGGCTGTTTCAGTGTTTATCATCTTATATAAAAAGTGGATAATTATTTTCCAAGAGAAAAATATTTTTTAATTAGGTTTATTAAACCAGAAACGAGATGAAACTATGAAATCTTGACTAGAAACTCAGAAAATCAAATGCTGATCCAAAAACTGTAATTTCAAAATTACAATTTTGTACCCATTTTATAAAAATGCTTCTAAATTGTAGGATAACTAAATCAGAGTTATAAATATTTTTGGTAATATGGGGATGTGTTCCTACTTTCTTTAAAAAAATACTTTGCTCGATGTACATATTAAGAAAAACGAGAAAAATCCACTGACTAATTCTATCCCTGGCTATAGGTACCCCGGTCTCCCCTATGTGTTTTTTTTGGCATATTTCTAATGAAAACTGGATTTTAACATGATTCGAATTTACAAAATAATTGTGGATCTAAATAAAATTATTGTAAGGACCAGCTTGATTTTGAAATAGGCGAAAAAGTCGTATATCAATCTAGCCCCACAGCTCAAAACCGCCCCATCTCCCCCTAATAAAAACGTTATATAATGCATCGCATTTGCCCAACAACTCCGGAAGCACAAAATAAGTATCCACACTACAAAGAGGCGCTCCTGACCGGTCTATAATATGGATTTGGCAGATTCTTTCACTACAGATATGACATAGTAGAAATTTTTACCTTATGCATTGTCTTTGCATTCGGAAATATCGTTTAAGGGAAGGGGTAAAAAAATGTGCCTGCAGTAAAAGCGATTGCAGCACCATAAAGGATACACTGAGAAAAAAAGAGGCTGCGATTAACTTTTTTTCGTCATAACTTTACACTTTTTGGATGTAAAAATATATCAACATTTTTTAATGTTAATTTTACACCTTTTAAGGGTAAAATCAACATGAAAGAAGGGTAACTTTAACCCATAATACACTTAAAAAGGGTAATATTTACACCGTTTTTGGATCAATACTGCAGGGTAAAATTAACATTTCCGGAATGTTATTTTAACTTTTTCGGATTTCTCTCAGTGTACAAAAAAGAAAACTGAGTCTTTACGGGACTATTTAGATCCAAATATGATAAAAATATCTCAATGCGATTAATAATAACAATAATACTTAACTCTATAGCTAAGCAATAAATTTAATATTGTTTTTATTCTTGAATACAAGGATTAACTCAGATATAATTAAAGTGAACCGAATTATTACATCCGAGGGAAAATATTAGGATTTCCCTTACAGTTCCCAAGAGCTTTTCCTGCCTCAACCAGATCTAATTGCTAATCAATCTGTAATTGAAATCTTAATTTTCGTCTATAAAATTCTTCACTGCAGCTAAATTTCCAATAGCTTAAATACAGAAAAATGCAACCACTTTTCGTGCTAATTTTATTTGGGTTATTTTTTTTTTACAAAACATCATCAAAACTCTCCCCGTAACATGATTAAATTTTTCCACGATTTTTTATTCGATTTATAATGCCCAACGCACAATGACTTTTGTTTGTAAACATGTCTTCAAAATTTTCTATGAGAGAGAGCAAGATGACTAGATCGGTTTTTCATTCACTCTCATTGAAATGTCAAAAACATATTTACAAAACAGAAGTTATTGTGCGTTGGGCATAAGTCAATAAATAAATATCAACAAATAAAAACTATAAAATTGATAATTGTGCAAAAACTAAATGAATTACAGTCCTTGACACCCTAATGCTTGCATTTTTGTAAATTCGAGCACTCTGCAAATTTTCAGTCGATCTTATATATCAATATTTTTTTCGATTAAATATAACAATTTTTGTGGTTCTCCCTGTTTTGCGGGTTTTGTGTGGATACGGGGAAAAGAGGGAGTGCTTTTGGGGAAATTGTGTCGCACAATGCGGCTTACGTTTTGCGAGCTTTCGGCGGGAGAGCGGACATAAAATAGGCAAAATGGGTGTTGGAGGCATCAATGTAGGGCAGTTTCTGAGGGGTGGTATACATATTTGTTTGCCATTCTCATTAGCCAAATGCACACACATCCAAACATGCATAAGCTCCAATACAAAGAAGCCCCTCATTCGCAAAAGTAATGCTCAAATATTTGATGTGTATAATAATAAATTGTAGCTGAATTATGTCCTTTTAAGTGTATCATTGGAACCGAGTTTTCCTAGCTTAATAGCGAACACAAATAACAATCCCGAGAATTCGCACTGAGGGGTTAGGGGAGTGGTGAAGGCGAGGAAAATTGGAACAGAAAGTTGGGTGTGAAAGCCCCATGGTGTTATGTACTGGGGGAGTTCGTGGTCAGGCGGTCACATTAAAAGCCTCTCCCACAGCCTTTATTTTCTACTTCTGCCAACTGGCTTCAATTTAGTTTAACTCCCTCAACTAAATTGTACACAACTACGCAACGTTTAGTCCTCAACTCGCTCGTTAAATGGTCTCTGCTTTGACTCCCAGACTGTTGAGCGATACATTGAGTTCTCAGAAGGTTATAGAAGCCAAGTAAAGTGACGAGGTCAGAGGACTCAATCAGTAAGGGGCGAAACCCTTTGATGCCTCCCCATGCTTTGACTGCAAAAGCAAAAATAAACTCACTCAGATTAATAATCACTTTGATTGCAGAATTAAACCCCACAATTTCATGTTAATACTCTACCGTCAATTTACATCAATCGAAATGCGATCAAATGCCTTAACTACAGGTATAGCTTCTGTGAACATATTTCCCAAAAATAGACGCAGAGTAGAACCAACAGTTATTAAATTATGGATAAATTGAGAGAAAATTGAAAATGACCAAAGTAAATTACTTTTCCTGTCTCTATCGGGTCACATTTCCTCCCTCGAAGTGTCTTGAAAGGTCTCCCTCTCACCCTTAATATCCCAGAACCACGCACGAACAGGCTTTTGGGCAAACTTCCATTCGCATAAGAACCTTTCAGCACCTGGTTAGCATATCGCGTGTCCAGTAGGTGAGCGTGCAAGTGGCAAATGGGTGAGCTCAGTATAAACAAAAGGAAGGCAGTGGGTGTAAATTAAGTAAATGCGACGATTTACCCGCAGATGACCACCCCTTTGACCAAAGGGGGCTAAGAATTATGCGTGAAAAGGGTCGAGAATTTTACGTATTCCACATAATGTGCCCAGTAGTAAAAAGCATGATTTCCGGCCTTAGCCATATACATAAAATGCCTAATGGTTCTTTAGGCATTCACGAGCCTTATAGTGGGTGGAAACTTTGACAAAAGAAGTCATAATTTCTCGTTGTTCCAAATCCAGACAGTTTAAATGGTTGTAAGAAAACCTAAAGATGTTACTATAAAACGAAATTTAGAAGGATGCTGTGTACACGTAAAGTCAATTTTGGGGTGTGATTTACTGATCAGATATCGGAACATCGTTATGTTTGAAGAGGTTGCTTGTTCAGATATAAGTTCATTTAAGTCCATTCGAAAGGAACTTGACCAAATTGGCCAGCGGCCAGAAAACTTATGTCTTACAAACTGTATTAAAAATAAAATGATATATTTTATTAGGTTCTTTTGAAAATTATTTCTTTTTATATTTAAATTTATGTACATTTCAATTTTTTCTTTTAATATTAATTAGCCATATATATAATAGGCTAAGAATTAGGTAATAGAAAAAAGATGAATGAATATCAAATACAATAGAACTATTCCGATCATTTCAATGTTTTTTTTTTCCATAAGGCAATATTATAAGTATTGTTTCTATGTACAATATACCACATAGACCATTTTATAACATTATTTCTTAAAGTCATTTCAAGATTTTCCTACTGAGATAAGTTTTTTGGCACCTTTTAATAAAAAAACACAAGGCGTACCGAAGAGTTGTATTTAGAACGTTTAGGACATCAAAGATCAGAGATCAAAGATCAAGGATCTTCTAGAAAATATTCATATTTTGAATTTGCTAAATTTGATGTTTCATACCGTCAATAATTTCTACATTTAGGCGAGAGTTCTTAAAATGGCACTAGAATAAAAATATAAAATTGAAAATCTTAAATAGTACTGTATTCCGTCTGTAGTATAAACATATCAAAATTAGTTTTTTTTTGAGTATTTTTTATGAGAAAATAGAAATACATCAAACAAGTAACTTAACCTATCTTATCCTGCAAATTCAAAGAGAATTCCCAAAAGTAGTATCTCCCGCTATCATTTGTTAGAGATTCCGATATTTGGTTTTGAAATCTAATCATATCGACGGGTAAATTCTTTAGATCGTTTTGTAAGATCTAAAGAATTCTTTTGATATAGATAATAAATTCTAAAAATATAGTTTCTGAAAGAATATAGGGTAAATGTGCCAAATTTCGGCATAGTTGCACGCAAGCATCAAAGTCTCAAGTTTGAAATGTAATTATTTTAAATACAAATTGATTTCTTTTATTTTTTCTTTTGTAAGACTGTTGCTTGGAACCTTGTAAAGAGTTTACCGTCTTTATTTACTCAAAAATCATTCTTAATACATTTTAAAATGAATAAAAATATAGACATAGCTTTGGTGCCCTATTTCGGCCACCTTCATTCTCATAGTTCCTTGCCCTTCAGGAATTCTTCCAATATCTTTTTCACGTCATCTCGTTTGTCGAAGCTACATTTTTCGTTATTCTTTTGCATTGTATAATCTCTAGAGTACATAAAATCTAAAAATTCATGGAAATTCGAGGAACAAAAAAGGTGGCCGAAATTGCAAGCTGGCCGGAATTTGGCACACTTACCCTAACATTAATTATCTACCTTCTTAAGGATTGGACATAATTTTTAATGTAGGGATTTGTTCCAATTTTAACAGACAAATAATTTATAGGTGCACAGTTAAAATTCCAGAGACTAAAATTTACGTATCAGAATTGTTGCACCAATTCCTTTGTCCATTGGCAAAATTCTGACTCTGAAGGCACTAATCTCTGCGATGGTAATGCCCTTCAAATCCAGACTTGGTGGGTGAATCACTGCTAACCCTATGCCTTTAGTGGGTGGACAACCCATCCCCTAATGTTCTAGAACTCGACGTTGCATGTTGCCACCAACGAACCGATAATGGGTACGTTCCAGCTTGCCCCGTCACACAAATTCCATCTCATTAATTTTCGTTTACCACACAATTTATACTCAGGTGTGTTTGTATGTGAATGTGCTTCGTGTGTGCATGAAATACTTATTAATACAATATAATATTTTAATGAATCATGTGTAGATGGGGGGTAGTTTTGATGTCTTAATTGCCTTGTTATTGTTGAGAGTGAGGCGCAAATAATTGGCACAGTATTGTTTGAATGTTTTAGATCCACCTGAGATATCCGTAGAGCGGCAGGTTGTGTTCTCAGGCGAGGGTCAGGAGGCGGCACTCGTGTGTATTGTTCACGGTGAAGCTCAACCGGAGGTAATTAATGCGAACCCATGACTTTCTGACTCCCAAATCCTGGACTCATATCAATCAAAAATTTACTTGAATTTTATTTTCTGTGCGGGGGGCATAGGTAATGTGGTTTAAGGACACAATGCAAATCGACCAAACAGACCGAATGATTACAGAGGCTAGGGGTGCCAGACACACCCTGATTATTCGTAAGGTGCACGCCATGGACTTTGGAAATTTCTCCTGTGTCGCTGACAATCAACTAGGCAAGAGTCGTAAGAGTATCATGTTGACTGGGAAGCCCAATGTGGCCACTTTTAGGTCTGCTCCAATTAGTCAATGGAGAGACAAGTACAACATCTCTTGGACCGTGGACTGCTTCACGCCAATTGAAGAGTACAAGCTCTACTACAAACCAATATTTTCAAGCCAGGACCAGGGTCATCAAATGTATGGACCCAAGCTGAGGTCACCATTCATTCCGGTTAGTTATGAATGGAAAATCAATATCCGAGAATCTTGCTAAGGTCATAATTTTATTAGCAGGACCAACCACCTAGTCCGGCGTATGATACCTTTAACTACCATGCTGGGTATGGGAATGCCATCCATTGGGGTAAAAATGAGTGGCGAGACATTCTTCTTGCTGCTGTTCCACAATCAAAGCACTACACTCAAGGAATGAGCTACGTGATAAGAAATCTTGATCCAGATCAACAGTATGAAGCCAAAGTGCAATCAAGGTAAGTCGCGAACTTTACCCTCTCAGCTTATTTTCCCACAACCTCTCCGACATTCCATTTACTCATCCTCCAAAGCAAACAAAACCCCAACCATTTTTTTCTGTCCAGTTGACTCACATTTCATAAGTAGAGTTGGGGTACACGTCGTCGTTGCAAATGATAACGTGGGGAATTGAAAGTGAACTTGGGGTAGTTGTGTAATTTAAGTACATAGTTTTTAATTTCGAGAGCCGCAAGCTCATGCTGAAAGCGGGTTGTGAAACACAGAAAAAATATCATAGAAGTGCTATAAGATAAGTTTACAGTCGTTTGGATGATAGAGTGGTGCCTTAAATTATGGTCACTACTGCTAATATGAGCATTTTTCACCTGTAATTTTCATTTTGTTTTAAATATTTATTTGCATTAGACGACAAAATAAAATTAACAAGAGATGAATAGAAATATTTATGCATTATTCTATTAAAATTAAGTTAATTCTTTTTAAAGAATGTAGAATAGACGATTCGAAATAGAAACTAACAAAATGCAATAACTCAAAATTCACTGGAGATAAGTTTGAATTATTTCCTTCAACAAACATGAATTTATTTTAATGTTACAGCAGCCCTACTTAACCCTTTAAGGACGATTGGAACACCGGTGTTCCATAAAGAAAATAATTTTTCTGACTATCTAAAGTTATATTTTTCTTATGTCTGTACATAATTGTAAAGTAGAAGGTTGAAGGAATCTAGAATATTCTTTACAAGTCTCTAGGTATTTGCTATGTAGTAAATATTTAAGCTCAAAAATGGCGAATTTTTAAATTCTCAAATTCATAATTGATTTTATTTATTTTTTATACTTCTAATATTTTTTAAGCGAAACCCTTTTGGCAATAAAAACTACAATACTCATACGTAATATTTTTCATTAAAGCGAAAAATATTATTCATTGGTATTGTCAGAAAAATTACTTAATTTTTTGGGCTATTTTTGTCCCTATCGTTCATAGAAGCACAAAATACATCAAATCAGACTCTGTTGCACTTTCCAAGGTTAGATGTAAGACTTATTATTGATTATGTTTCCCAGTTTGTAGAGCGTATGGCCCATTCGACAATTGTTAACCCAGTCGACGGCCAAACCCACCAATCCCAATCCTTCATTCCTATGACACACCCCACCCAACATCCCTAGGCGGGTGCTGAAGGTTGCTGGGGCTTTTGTTCATGTCAGCTGTCCCTGCACTTCAGTGAGTGAGCATGAGTCGCCGTGGACGGTTCACTCCAAGGAAGTTGAAAGATGGGTGGCACCTTCAGTTCCCCATTTTCCCTTAATAAGTTTATATTACTTCAGTGAGCCCCATCAGGGCTTACAAGTTTAATTTTTATTGTTGATTTTCAATCCGTAAAAAGTGTTTCGTCGTAAAAGGGTTAAAAAAAATAGCCATATATTAAGGTTGAAAGAACACCTGTTCTCGAGGAAACACTTATTGGCAATTGCGTCAAAATAGTAAATTTTATTTAATAATCTCGTAAAATGCAGGTTTAACATGATGATTTTTCATAAATCTACATTTTCATGTAAGTATAGATGTTCAAATTTCGTATCCCAAATGATATAAAATAAGGCGTCAATAGGTCATGACCGAGTTCTTAAAATGCCAATAGGTGTTTTTTTGACTCTTAAGAGAATAAAATTAGCAAGAATCTAATGTACATATAGTTGTTGTGTAAAGTTCTAGAAAATTATAAACATTATATGGCCATAATCTATAACTTTACCCTATAAAGAGAAAAAAATCAGAGAGACAAACATTCTCGTATGTTATACTTTCTCTCTTGAGTAAATGGGTTTGCTCTTAATATTTACCCAAAGCTTTCTCCAAGCGAGCTAACATGCACTTTCCTCTGCCCCCGCCGAAAGCTTTCTCTGGATTGCAATGGAGTGTCAGGAGTAAATGCCCAAAAAGTGTTTACCACAATAAATTTATATAACCTCCCTTTTCATCCTGAGATATGGGTCCTCACAGGGTTTGGTTATTTAAAAACAAATACAGTGAGAATTTTTGCCACCTCAAGAGGGTGTCCTGGGGGTTCTCAAGAGGAAACAATCGTTGTGCTAAAATCCACACAATTCCCACCACTCCCACCACCATCCTCCCTTGAGGATATAAGGAATATGGTAAGAGTACGAAAACATCCTCCGAATGCTCCATATCGTCTGCAAAAGTGCATATAATTTATTATTCTCCCCACTTGCCCATTTTTTTCCATCCACCATCCCTTCATGCACCCTCAAAAACACCTTCAACTCAATTGTACTATGTTTTGTGGTTTTTCCCAGACACTATATTGGTAATTTTTCTTACACCCGCCAACGAAAAAAAAAAAGAAATCTTAAATTGTCTTGTTGCTTGTTGCAGAAATCGCTTTGGTTGGAGTGATTTCACCGAGAGATTCCTCTTCACCACCTCGAATACAGGTACGACTGAGAAAAATTCCATGAAATAAAAATTAAATTTTACATCCACTTTGCCATTCCGCCCCATGGTGCACTTGGAGTTTATCTCTATGCTGATACATTCGCATCAAGCACCAAGAAATGCTGCAACTAAATGAAATGGAGCGAGTACTGCTTGGTAGATTCTCTTTTACCTTGCTTAACCACTCAGACTTGCTCCATTATTCCCCAGATTTTCCTGGAAAAATTTGATTCATATTTTTTTTTTTTGACAGAGTTGGATAAATTTCTAGATTTGGTGAAAAATGTAGGTTTCGTTCCAAATTATCTGGATTTGTAGGATAACTTTATAGGATTAAGTTGTACACTACCCAGTACTAAAGAATATCACTAGCTGACGTCTTGATATGATAAATACAGTAGAGTCTTCTAAATTCGAACGCTTCGGGCGGGTGGTATGAATGACATTTCTGACTTTCCAAGTTCGAACGATATTTTCCAAATTATTGGTTCTGACACACCTTTTAGGTCAGAAAAATTTCATGTAACCAAAAGTCACATCCCTCTCTTTCTCAGATACAGTAGAGTCTTCTAAATTCGAACACTCGGGGGGTATCTTGATATTTCTCACCTATCCCAATTCGAACGATTTTTTTCAAATCTAACGATTAAATGCCCGTGCTTTCTCAGAAGCCTTCGTACTGACATAATTCATTTTCTTTTTGCAATCATATATAAATATTCAAGAAGCCGCACAAAAATATGATTTTTAAACATCCACGATACGATTTTTTAACAGAATCGCACAATTGACATTTGGAATTCAACCGGCCGACGCGACGTTCGTATTTGAAAGATTTAGATTTGAAAGACTCTATTATAAAACAATTATAAATTACAATGCTCATTTTTTTATTTGGATGATTGGAAAACAAAATGACGTATGTCCGCTTCGTTATCCGGACGTAATTTTTGAATTTTTTCACCATCTCGAAAATATAATATAGGATTTATTTTGATTTGTTTTTTTGCAGAATTAGAATGAAAGTTTTACAGAAGAATAAAAAAAACATAATCAGAATTCTATGCTATTAAAACAAAAACATCACAGGATTATTAATTTTCATTGCAGAACACACATGCATATAACCTCAAAATTATTTTAAATGTAATTGTCGAGAACTCGTCCGGATTACGCCGATCCGGATTAGAGAGGGGGCACTGTATTTTCAATTTTAAAAGCAGGTTATGCTGAAAACACACTTAAATCTAATGTCCAAACGTTCGAACCGATAAAGGGCTAGATTTTCATTATTCCATTATAAAAACAAAAACTTAAAAGAATCCCGAAATGCTGATTTATATCTTTAAAAGAAATATTTTAAACACTTAGAACCATAACTAAAAGCGAAGATAATTTACTGAATTGTCATTATTTTTCTTGTCAAAAATTTGTATTGACATTTTCAACTGGTTCTTTTTACGCTTCTGCACATGAATAATTAAGAAAATCTCGGAAAACATCACACTCTCGTATAAAACGCATTTGGCAGCAACTCCCACTTAGTTTATCCGGGTACTGTTTTTTTTTTGTTTTTGCAATATTCTTACATTAATTTTTTTTGTGAAATTATACGTATATACGAAAAAACGAGATACATCTTATGCTCGCATTCAATCAGGCATTCAAATGAAATGATTTATTCTTCATTGTAAAAAAATATAATTGAAAACTAAATTTTCAGAGACTGTACGACTATATTTCATCCAAGTGTTAATTTTTCCATGCCAAATTTGTTTAAATACATTTTAAACAAAGCCTAACAATGTTCGCATTAAAGCCTAATGAGGACCGAAGATCATAAAAAAAAATGTTCAAATGGTTTTTAATTTAAAAACTATTAGCTCGTTGGCACACCTTTTCAATTTACTGAAATAATATAGATATAATTGTCTATTTCTGTCAAATGAAAATGGAAAATTCAATTTCATCCTCAATTTCACACTGAATTTTCATTTAACAGAAGCAGACAATTCTAATTTCAGTTTGAAAGAGTAAGAGGTAAAATTACAATCGATTGGATTTAACTAAATTGAAAAGTGTTCTAGCGCCACATGCATTTAGAACTTTCAAGTTTGTGGTGTAAATAGAATAATGAAGTAAAGTATAAAATTAGGTTACTATAGTGTTTATCAAAAGATAGAACACTTATTATCTTATAAAATCTAAATTAGAGGCCCGATAATTTTGAGATGAAATAGTTTTGATACATATTCAAATTCGCCTTAACATATTTTACTTTTGGATGACCTCAGCACAGGTTGGAAAATCTTAGCCTTTTGTGCCATTACAATTGCAAAAGATCAATATCTAAAGTGTGAGAGTTGTCGATAATCTATTTTATTGAGTTTATCACAAGATATGTAGATACGCAAATACACAATTTTGAGCATAAACTATAAGTAATAAAACATGTTGCATTGGAACATGAAATCGGGAGAGTATAACTACTAGAGTAACACGTGGTATTTCTAGAAAAGGTACTTTTCGGGACATAATATCATATAAATATTTGTTTTCTTATTATTTTTAAGTTCTATGTGAAATATTAAGCTCTTTACGTATCAGATAAATTAAAAACTTCTGAAATTTCATTTAATTTAAAATGTTAAAAAGTCTTGATTTGTGAGTGTCACATTCCACTTTTTACAAAACCTTCAGTGCGGTCAATTTTGCAAGTGTCAACACAAACAATTCTGAGTTTTTTTTCGATTTATGCCTAATGCCCAACGTACAATAACTTTTGTTTTGGAAACATGTTTTTGACATTTCAATGAGAGTGAGTGTGATCTAGATCTAGTCATCTCGCTTACTCTCATAGTAAATTTTGAAAACATGTTTACAAACAAAAGTTATTGTGCGCTGGTCATTAAGCTACTTTACAAGTAAAATTTAACATTTTTTTTATTTACTTATCTTCTATTCGAAGATAAGTTATCAGGATCTGTGAACTTTAATTGCAAAATAGCCACTTTTATTTGTCCCGAAATACCCTATTGTCCCGAAATATACCACCCTTATGACCTCTACACTCTAGAGGAAATTATGTAGGGGAAAACATGCTACCTTCGGTCGATTGATGCTTCGCACAAAACATTTTTGTAATGTGTTATAAATGGATTTGGCCCATTATAATATTATATTTTAATAGTTCGTCTAATGCCTCAAATTTTCAGAAAAGACCTATGGGTAAAATCCATAAGGAACATAGAGAAAAAATTAATTTTCCGAAGCTTGAGTCGTCCGAAGGTAGTACGCTTTCCCCTACATATTGAAGCAAATTCCGTACGCTTGTGAAGGAAAAACTCTTCGATATGGATATAATTTGTTTAGTGTGTATAGAGGCCATTAGGGGAAAGTACTTACCCTTCGAACATTTATGCCTCAATGTGATATTTTTTTTTTATTTTTACTAAGAGACTTATACATAAATATCACATAATTATCAATAATTGATAATAAACTAACTAATTTTAATAGAAATATATAAGTCTCCCATGAAAAATAAAAGGAAATTCACGTAATTCGAGGCATGAAAGTTCGAAGGGAGAGTACTTTCTCCTACTTCTTTACATTTTTTTTGCTATTTTGCATTAAAAAATCATGTTATTTTTCAATTTTTTCGGTTAGAATCTTATGCCCAGCGCACATTAACTTTTGTTTGTAAACATGTTTTCAAAAATTTTTATGAGAGAGAGCGAGTTGACTAGATCTACATTTCATTCACTCTCATAAGAAATTATGAAAACATATTTACAAACAAATGTTATTGTGCTCTGGGCATTATTCTGGATAAAATTAGGATACAAAAATTTATATCAACAATGAAAAACAATTTCAGAATTTGTTTAGCTGTTTGAAACGTAAAAATGCTAAAAAAGTATCCCGAAATACTATACGCTACCCTAGTGTATCAAATTGCTAAACATCTGAGCACCAGAATAAGGCAAAAAATCCACATTATCAATCCTCAAGTCGTACTAACACTCAAATCTTATTAAGATGAATAGTTAATAAATATGAGAAAACTGGGGCACCACCGAACATGAGGTAGTACAAAATAGTGATTTTTATTTCTAAACTACTTGGACTATGATGACCATTTCTTCAGTGGACATGGATCCCTACAGTATCTATGAATTCATACAGGTCTCATCCTCTTAAATCTAACATCTAATTAAAAAATCTCAGTTTTCGGTGCTACCCCGTGTTCGGTGGTACCAAGTTTCCCTTAATTTATTTTAAACTTTATGAATTCATTAGGATTCGTTGAGCTGTTTTCGACAAACAACAGTAAACAAATTGAACTACAAATAATTTATTTTGGCAACAATAATACCGATATCGATTACATAGAAATAGTTTATTCAAAGTCATCTAGTTAGGGATTAACATAATATGCAATAGTTCAGAATGGCATAAGTCAGAATAATTTTGCATTTAATATAAAATTTATTATTAATTACAAGCTCTAAATTAGTAGTGAAAATTTTTAACAAACAAAACTGAAAAATACTTAAATAGTTTGATTACACAAAATGTCTATGTGTTATAAAAATGTGACTACACTACACGTTCTATGTGTTTTCAACATAACAATAATTTTAAAATAGAAAGTAAATTTAGTAAACCAAAATTATAGATCAAGTCATATCTATAATTCGTGCAAACTTTATTTCCAACTCTGTCACTTCCCTTATATATTTTTTTTTGTATGTGTAATGTATATTTACCTCAAGGATATAAAATTACGTGTGGAGTGAATTGAGATATTCAGGAAAATTACTGCGGCAGCCCTTAGGGTTATTTTTGTCGCGTTCTCCTTTTTTATTATCCAATTTTAATTTATATTGTTACTTGTCATTTTCTTCTGGAATATACCATGCAGACACGGAAATGAGGGACATGAGTGTCACACACTATAGCAGTCCATCAACCGGGACAAGAAGTCGCTGGATATGGAGCCTACATCTCATTGTTCTCACCGTGGTTCCAAGGGGACTCCTTGCGTGGTTTTAAGGTCTACTGTGGGAAAAAATGCTCAGGAGACCATTTTAGAGAGCACTTTTTTTCGGACAAAGAGTGTCGTATTGTGGGTAAGGGTTTATCCAGAGAGATTATATGAATAAAAAAGAAATTTAAAAAAAAATACAAGGGACAAAAACTGTGGTGCGCATTTCATAAAAAAATACTAATGTGTGTTAAAGTGTGGCTCATAAACCAGTGAATTTGAGTTTTTTATTCATCATAAATATTCTCTTGGTTGCATTAAACTTTTTCCTCATTAAATAAAATGTTGTAAGGATGACACAAAAAATTGAATTCTCATTCACCTAAACTAAATAGGTAGTTGTATTTAATGAAAAAGATAAATGATGAAGAAAAAAATGGCCAGAGAAACTAATTAATTATAGTTCATAAAATGAATAATTATTATTGAAAACCCTCCCTCTAAGTTGGGAGATATTGTGAGAATAATGGACTGACGGAAGAGTCACGCTAAAAAAAAGTTATAGAACTCAATTTAAAAGTGAGATAACGCGTTGTTATTAAACATTTTTACAAGTTTTTGATAAACCGGTCGGTAAACGCGCTTCACTAGTGCGCCAAAAGGTGAAACAGGCGTCAAGAGTGGTAGATTTCGAGAACAATGGAGTAGAAGGAGTTTACTAAAGGAGCAGGAAAAAAGTATCCACCGTGTTTCTCATTATCGTGCAAAGTGCGAGTGAATTGTGCCGGGGAGCTTTTCTCTGGCTTGAGCTCCCAAAGCTCACCATTCCAAATTGAAGGCGAAAAGTTTATAATGAAAATTGAGTGTGACGCCTCTTCCGCACCAACTTCCGCCATCATCCACCAAAAAGCCTGGCAGAAAAAAAACAGACCAGGCTATGAAAAAAATTAATAACATAGACAATGCATTTTGTTATTGAAAACAACAGGGGTAGCTTTTCGATGGAAAATGAAAGCGCAAGCATAAAGTGCAACATTGATCATTTCTGCAAAATTCCCCAGAACAATGAGGATTAATTAAGGAGATTTTGCTGTGTGACATTATGTGAGGAATATGAGTGACGAAAAAGCTCAGTGTGATGAGATGAATTTTAGAATAATAGTAGTGCTAAGTAATTCATTTATTATATGGGGCATTTTGATAATGCATCTGGCGTCGGTAGAATTTTTGGTAAAATCATTCTTTATGAATTTATTACGGAGAAGACAGAAAATATTTTTGTTCACATGCAGCGCATTTTCTCAGGATTTGTAACCACCCTCAACATCGTTGAGCTTTGGGTTGAAGAGGATATAGAAATTACAGCATAAATTACACATGACAAAAGATTTCCCATTCTATAGGGGGGGAAAATTTTTGGTGGTTGTGGATGGGATACTCTCTTTTGGGATCTATGGATGGGTGAGATGAAGTTTTCTCTCCAAGTGAAACCAAGTATCATCATCTTCATCTTCATCATTGTGTCGTGACACACAAAATTGACGTCGCTTTTAGTTATACCCACACATAACAGCATTTTCTGAGAGAAAACCCCATCGAAAACTCCCAACTCTCGTCCAACACAATACTCATTACGTAATATTATGTATAAGAATTAAAATTATATACACACAACTCACTGTAATATCAATGGGAATGGGATGTTGAAGACGAGCTGTGTGTACCAAGAAAATTGAGGGTGGTTCGGAATAAGTGTTCGTATTCAGCCTTTGTTGCTTACAAAAATTTCTTCCAAGGTAATCAGATTTGAAATATATGGTGTACATCTTTTATTAAACTTTGAGATGATACTTTAGATAAATTAATGATAAATCAACATTACAGACAGATCAAATTTCATACAAGGGAGAGTGGGGATGTTTGAGACACGGATGATTTTTAAGTCAAGATAAAAAGAGCACAAATCCTTATAAATGACGTGTGTGAAATTTCAGACAGTTTGTAATATCGGGCACTTTGAGTGAAACATCGGAAACCGTAATAATTAAAATTTAGGACTTAAAATATTTTTGAACAATGTCTTTCTTCTAAGTGTTTTTTTAGAATGTATCGTTTTCACTTTTAAATAGAATTAGAATTAAAATTGTTCAATTGGAAATTGTTTCAAATTGGAACTCCAGAGTGAAGATAGTTTTACGAAAACTTTAACAGATGACTTCGTGATGATTGAGTTCTTGATGGCTGATTCTTTTCCATATTTTTAATTAATATTGTTAAATATTGTTCTAATTTTTGTTATCATCAATTGGTTCTGTAGATCTAAAGCGAAATTTCCTAGGAAGATTACATTTTACGAATAAAAAATAAATATTTTGTCAGTGGTTCACCAATTAAGTTGTGTTTGTTATATCGTACAGTAAATGTGTTTCTCAAAATTTTATTACAAAAACCGTTTTTTCCTTGAATGAATTGCTGCAAAAAAGTTTGGAGGAGTTCCGGAAAGACAATGAATTCAGAGAAACTTTGTGTCCGAAATTTCACACAAAATAAAAAAAATAGAAAGAATTTTTTTAAAGATATAAAAAAAATTATAAATTACTTTAAAACGTTCTAAACAACACTGGAATTTTATTTAAAACTTAACGCTTTAAAGTCAGAACATTGGTACACTGAGAAAAATCAGAAAAAGTTAAAATAACATTCCGGAAATGTTAATTTTATCCTTAAAAAGATGTAAAATTAACATTAAAAAATGTTGATATATTTTTACACCTAAAAAGTGTTAAAGTTATGAGGAAAAAAGTTAATCGCACCCTCTTTTTTTTTTCTCAGTGTACTTGAAATCTGTCACAAATTCATCTGAACCCCTCCCCATTAAAATCTCGTTATATGACTTGTTTTCTTCAAATTTTCAATTTTGTTTTCATTTTAAATTAAACCTATTCCTAACCTCTTCAATCGGTTTCATATAGAACAATCACAATCGAACTCATAGCGAGAAATCCCATAATTTTGAGGAAAGGATTATAGTAGTGATGCTTACATTTTACTTTTAAAATTTTAATTATAAATTTGTCCTTTGAAATCTTATATGGCCTTTCTCAATTTCAAAAAATATGAGATTGTTTGAGAAAATGCGCTGCAAAAGACAACAAAGTAATCTTCCCTTGAGATAGTCCCAAGGAGATGCTCCTGAAAAGATGTGGGAAAATTAATTTTCACGGTTTTCATTTGCATTCACATAAAATCAATTTAAATTACTTGTTACAAGAGAGTGAGTATGAATGTATAAATAAGTATACAGCGATATATTTTGTATGGTTTAATGCTGAAAGAAAATATCTGTGCTGGGCTTTATTGTTTTCCATTTGAGAGACTCTCTTAAGAGGAAGGTATTATGTGTATATTGTAGCGATAATATGAAATTTACAGCCACTCATTCCAACTACGAACCTTCCGAAAAACTTAAACAATACCATAGCAGATGAAAAGCTCACTCTCTCTCTTCCTATTTCTCGTACTAAAAGCTGATGCTACAGACTTGAATCGGAAGTTTTTCCAACTCTTCTCCCAAATTCATTTTCCCATTCAACAACCCTAAAGGAGATATTTTTGAACATTGAGATAGGAATTTACTTGCCCATAATGTATTTTATTAGTTTTCCCGAACAATCTGTCTTATCTTACCTTCCCCCGTTCTCTCTCTCATTCTATCTGCCCCTGAAGGAAATTATTGCATTTCATATTCTTGTGTGTACAATATTCATTCACAATATAGAATTAGAATGTATGAACGTAAAATTGCGAGTTTTGTTTATTTTGTGTAAATAGTAATTAAAAACAAGCCTTAGTTTTCGATAAGACGAGCATATTTGCATTTGTGAAAAGTGGGAAGAAGGAAAATTAATGAAGAAGTGACTGCAGTAAATAAAGAAATGTCCCCATTTCAATATTAAATGTAAATGTTTCTAAAATAGTCAACACATGGAGATTAATTCATATGATTATATTTTATAAATGTATAAAAGAAGGTAATATATTTATTAGATTATAAACTAACATGAACCATGTTTTTAAATGCTAATAAACGTCACGCAAAACTCGATCAAAATCAAAATTATTCCAGACTTTTATTTACTCTCCCTCTATTTGCATACTTGTTTTGTTAAATTACCTCAAGATTGAGTAATTAAATACACCTTATATACATAACCTATTTAACAATAGGACTTTATTTATTTTCCAAAAAGCTTCGCTCATAAATAATTTTAAGCCACGTCCCTTGCAGGAGCTTCTTATGTAGGGGAAATTGGGGCACCACCAAACACGGGGTATCACCAAACACTGCGATTTTTTAATCAGATATTCGACTTCAGAGAACAAGACTTAGAGAAATTTATAGGCATTATATGGATGCTTGTCCACTGTAGAAATGGTCGAGATAATCCAAGTAGTTTAAAAATAAAAATTAGTGTTTTGTGCTACCCCGTGTTTGGTGGTACCCCAGTTTCCCCTATATGTTATTTTTTAATACTGAATATCTCTTCAGGTTTTAACATTCCTAGAAGTAATCAATCACCACCATTTTCATCTTGAAATAGGATTTGACATAATTGCTTTGCATAAGCCATGCCTCTTAAATTTCTCAAAAAAACAATGTACTCGCGAAAGATTATTGAGAGTGTATACGTCTAATTCTAAAAAAATCGACTTTGGTATTTTCCTGCTTAGAAGAACTATTTTTGATTTATCCATCATGAAAAATGTTATTAAACCTGAAGAAACCTAAAATTACATAAATATAACATTTCATGAAATTATGTGAAATTTAATTTAAAATTAAAAAAATAGTGGGCGTGGCCTAATTTTTCATAGGTTGGTCAATGATATTAACCTCCAGATCTAAATTGTGGAAGTAGTAGAAGGCAAAGTAGTAAACCTGACTATCGTGGGGGAATTGCTATTTAGCTACAGTGGAAATTTTCGGAGAGAAGCTCCGTCCGGACGCGGCAACACAAACTTTGGAGTCTGCAACCCAAAAGATAAAAAAAAACTCACTCTGCTCCAGAGCTTTCGACACGCTCCGTGTCTTGCTCAGTGGTCGAGTGATGTCAAAGATCACTGGGTTTCGTTATTTGGCGGATCCTACAAACTTGGCGGGAGGGTTCCAGAGTTCCAGTGTGCTCATACAAATATCTCGGAGACACAGCACCAAACACTCTCCAATCATCAGGAGACAACCCTGGAACCCTCCCGCCAAGTTTATAGGATCCCCCAAATAACAAAACCCAGTGATCTTTGACATCATTCGACCACTGAGGAAGACACGGAGCGTGTCGAAAGCTCTGGAGAAGAGTGAGTTTTTTTATCTTTTGGGTTAAAGACTCCACAGTTTGTGTTGCCGCGTCCGGACGGAGCTTCCCTCCGAAAATTTCCACCAAAGTAGTAAACTTTTCTTTTATTCTAGAACATAAGGATGATCTTCTCTGATCGGACACGGTAGATCGAAACTGTGAAGATAAAAACCTTAAGTACTAGAATTAAAGCAAAACTTACGAATAGGTAATTGTCAGAGGTAAAGTCATCTGCATCTACGGTAAGTATATTTATACAAACCTATAGTGTATAGCATAGAAAATTTGAATTTTATTCACCATGTAGAAAAGGTTTTAATTCCCTGAAATCTACTCATGCAACAATACATCATAATTTGAGGTTATGCTGGTATACGGCTGCAGTAAATTTTCCAGTATTTTAATAAAAGAAGTCAGTAAAAATCAAAATTTAAATTATAAATTTTTAATGCATTGACATTGTCGACATTGTGCAATATTCTTGGCTAAGGGAATACTAAAAAGTTGTGCACCATACTAACCAGGGGCATGACGTTTCCTATGTTTCCCATATGTTTCTAACGTGTCGAAAAAACTTTTGAGTTTATTCGGTGTTTTCTGTCATTGTGGAATGAATTAGCAAAAAATACAAATACAAAATAAAAGCCAATTTAATAGGGAATGGGCAACCGAAAACCCCAAATTGGCAACCTACGTAGTTTCGGAGATATCTCGTGAAATGTGTGCAAAAACAGGGAAAATTTACACTAAAACTGGTCGCATTTTTCAGAGCTAATGTCATCCCCTGATCCTAACTCTTCAAATCTATACGTTATTTCTCGAAGACCAGAATAAATTATTTTAGTGATCAAAAATGTTTATTGCAAAAATCCAAATTTCTGCTTACAACAGAATTTAATTTCTTGTATTTACTGAGCAACAAATTTCAATTATATTTTAATTACTTGCTGTCAGTTTCATTTTTTTTGTATTCAAAAGTTTTTCTTACTGACCAGTTAAATTATTATATGATCTCAGTGATCTCAGTTATTATATAAAATACGCGTAGTTTAACAACTCTGGGACATCCTGAAACTTCTCTTTACTTGTGCAATAAAATATTCAATTCAAATGAAAGTGTAACTGAATATGTTGAATGATTTTGAGAAATTGCTTAAACTTGTCATTGAGGTAATGAATAAGGAAATTCAATCTTTCATCCAGTCATCAGTTAATCCCATCCACCCATTTCTCTATCTAACAATCGCACTGTGGTATGATATCACAGACGCAACTCACCCATCAACCAACATCCAAGCCACATTGTGACAATCAATCATAATTATGTGAAACACAAACAGATGCCATAAGTTGAGGTGTTTGTGGATGATCTATCCTCATGCATAGAACTTTGATATTTGAGAGGATGCCAGAAGCAATTCGAGCTACAAAGTAAGTGACACATCCATGAATTCATCTGCTGAAATTGCTGGAAAATGTCTGAAAGTAGGAAAAAAATTGAGATGAAAATTGACGTGATTTCCTGGTGGTGAGGATGAAATTGAATATCATGAGTATGAGCCAAGAGATGATGTGAAAAATCAAGTCAATCCCTCAACCCATATTCCTCATGAACATGGTTGAGTAATGAAAACACGAGAGGATTTGCCATGGGAAAAAGGCATAAAGGTGGAGGAAAATGTGTAAAACTCCGATTTGTGGATTTTACACCTTTATCTCTGTCTCCAACACCCCTCGTGTGTTCTTAATAGCATCACATTTACCTTCACATTAATAATTTATTCAAGTGCTTAAAATCTCAAAATGCGGTGAGATGGTGCAAAAGAAATTCAGTCGTCACTGTTTTCTAAAAGGGGTTGCTAACTGGCACAGAATAATAAAGTTATAACATTGAGAATTTCAATAAATTTTAAAATTATGTTGGAGTATTGTTGTACTGAGAAAAAATACTACAGATTATTTCAATTTTAAAAATGAAATACTATTTGGTTTGATTACACTTGCTTATTAAAATTTCAATGTGATTCACATTTATTATTGCTAATTTGCGTTCAAATGTGTGATTTATGTCTTATTTTCATTTTTGTGACTTTTAGAATTTGAAACTATTAATTAATAAAAAAATAAGACTTGAAATGCAAAAATTATTCTTAATCATCATCATTGATTTTCAATAATTTTTTAATGCGAAAATATACTTACATATATGCTTTATCTCACATTAAATCACTTTTAACGGATCAAGTTTACATTTTTATCATTACATAGATCAAATTATAAAAAACACAAAAACCACTTTTAAGTGCACATTGTAGTGGCAATAAATATGAATCAAATTTTAATTTTAATGAGCAAGTGTCATACCAAGCTAAAATAAACAAGTTCACCATTCTTCAATTGGTTTAATATTTGCAGACTAGCAATGTTATCTAATGAAATGAATTAATAACAATAGTATTAGAAAACAGTTTGTGACAATTCAAGAGTCGAGGACTTGATTTTTCGAATTAAGAAATCACAACTTCGCTATGGTATGGTCATGTACAGCTTAAGGGCAGAATCACATTGACAGTAAAATGTTCACCATATTTCGTTAATTTATGTATTTTCGTTGCAATCTTACGCAAATTTTCTATTACCGTATTACCTTATCTCATACTCGGTGGCACTAGGTGAAAATAATATAAGAAAATTGTAGAAATAAAACGAAAATTCGATAAACGGTGAGCAAAAAAAATTTAAGAGAAATTAATCGTAGAGTCCTTTTTGCTCACCGTTTATTGTATTTTCTTTTTATTTCTTCAATTTTCTTATATTACTTTCACCTAGGGCCACGGAGTATGAGA
Source organism: Phlebotomus papatasi (assembly GCF_024763615.1). Lineage (NCBI taxonomy): Eukaryota > Metazoa > Arthropoda > Insecta > Diptera > Psychodidae > Phlebotomus > Phlebotomus papatasi. The sequence continues at coordinate 67,367,168 of NC_077222.1, forward strand.
TAAGGTAATGCGGTAATTGAGAATTTGCGTCATAATTGTAATGAAAATCCGTAAATTAACGAAATACGGTGAACATTTTACTGTCAATGTAATTCTACCCTTAAGCTGTGCATGACCATACCAGCCATGCTGTAATTTCTTAATTCTAAAAATCAAGTTCTCGACTCTTAGCTCCTCACGAACGGTCACGCTCCTCACTCGGTCTCGGCGAGTGATTGCCTTAATTGTTCGGAAGTACCTCATTTCGGCAGCTTGTACTCGCGATCAATTCCACCCACAATGATAGGGGAAATTTTCTATAAAGAAGCATTTTTTGCAAAAATTGCTCCCAATATGTAGAGGTATTTAAACGTAAAACGTGGGAGTTATATATAATTGAAATTCCAAAAATTAAAACTTAATTTAATATAACTTACCAAAAACAAATAAAATTAATATTGCAGGAAATTGCTTTCTGTTTATTGAAAAATTGATGAATTACACAAACGTATTACTCTCCCTTCAAATTAAAATAAAATTATTTGCTACATATTGAATTGGTCTTCAACGACGACCCAATACTTTAATTAAATTGAAACAGTTAATAGGTTACCCTGTTCCAATATATGTGAGGTAGTTAAAAAAATTAGTAATTTAAATTCTGTTCCTGAAGCATTTTGGTAATTCAAAAGAGATTTAAGAAATAAAGTAATTCTATGATGCATAATTTTATTTTAAATCAGTTTTGAAATAAGATCAAGAACAATTTTAAAACTTGGGGGAAAGCGCGCTACCTTCCGACGACTCAAGATTCGGACAATTCAATTTTTTCTTTATGTTCCCTATCGATTTCACCCATAGCTTTTTTTCTGAAAATTTGAAGTATTGGACCAGCTATTAAAATATAATATTATAATAGACCAAATTCATTTATAACACATTGAAAAAAATATTTATGCTAAGCATAAATTGACCGAAGGTAGCGCGCTTTCCCCTACGTAATTTTCTCTAGTGTGTAGAGGTCATAAGGATGGTATAGCTTTCCCCTATATCAAGGAAAATTAATTTGAAAGGTAAGTGACAAGAAAAAAAAACTTTTTCAATTTAATATTATATTTTTCATTTGAAATAAGTTATTTCTCCTGAAATGCGTGAAATTTTCGTGTATTCTTAAAACAACATTAAAAAATAAAATTATATTAGCCATTATATAGAACGTTGGAAAATATCAACCGTACTAGAAGGGAAGTACTTATTTTTTATGAATCAAGACATTTTCTAAATATTCAAATAAAAAATCGCATTAAAAGAACCCTCATCATAAAAAGCATACAATTTTCTTTTTCTAAGCTTTACCAAACTTTCATTAATTTTATTAGGATATTTGCTTACAATTGCAAACCCCTTGCTACCTGCTGACTTCCTTCTATATAGAGCTTTTCTTCTGTCACAGCGGAAAAGCGCACAAGAAAAGCACAATTCGAGAAAACTGAGGAAAAAGTGCTGAGAATAATGGTGACGAGAAGTTTTCGAGCTGTTTTCCGCAACTTCTAATCAACTTGTCCGCACGCAATTACCAACAGTGGTTGAGCACAAGTCACGGATTTTTAATCAAATACTAACAATATGCGCTCTCTATGTCCGGGGGATTAATGCCACAAGTCCCACAAGCTTGTCTGCGGTCATTTGACACTTTTTCATTCCACCCAAGAGGATGGAAATTAGTGGTGGTGAAATGGTCTCATGTGCATGGGTCAGATGGGTCAGAAAGAGCTACCAACAATGCTCTCGAATCGTTTACTTTGTCGTATCACGTAATCGAAACATGGCTGAATGAGGAGGTAAAAAAAAAATTAATTTTCCCTAACGATGGTAAATTAGCGACTGCACGACATCCCTCAGGGGCTCTTTGTCCACTAGGTTCTCACACATTATTCCAAGGGTGAGATTTTACGCCAACGATTGAGGACACATTCACTTGGTTTCTGCCAAGGGGGTGGATATGGGGCGGACAGAAAGCCACACGGAGCTCAACATTGCGATGTAATTGCTTTTTTATCCATTGCAAAAGGGGTTATTGTCAGAATTCTTTCAGAATACCCTTTATGCTTTTTATCGTGTGCTTTACAGGAATGTTGGATTTGACTTTAAAACTAAGCTCAACCCAAAAATAATGTTAAGCCACGCCCCCTTAGTAGTTATGGCCTACTTCAGTCGAGATTATTGGATTTAAAGAATACTGTGTGAGTATAGTCAGGTTAGTCCTATTAGTTCAGTTGGGACTGAAGAATAAAAGTTTTATGGCTTTAATCAGGGGCATGACATTTCCTATGTTGCCCATATGTTTTTAGCGAGCCGAAAAAACTTTTGAGTTTATTAGCTGTTTTCTGTCATTGTAGAATGAATTAGCAAAAAAATACTAATACACAATAAAAGCTAATTTAATAACGAAGAGGCAACCGAAAACCCTAAAATGGCAACCTACGTAGTTTTGGAGATATCTCGTGAAATGTGTACGAAAACAGGGAAAATTTTATACTAAAACCGGTCGCATTTTTCAGAGCTAATGTCACCCCCTGGCTTTAATAAATAAGCCACACCCCCAAAAAGGAATTTTATTTAAAATACCTTGTCCGAAAAAAACTTATATATTAATATATTAATCCTCAAAAGAACATTTTGAGTACGAAAATGTGAACTTTATTTGGCTATAACTCCTTTACTGACCTAAAAATTATTTTTGAGTAGAATTCAGGTGGACCAGTACCACCACTCAGAGGAGAACGTGCCATTAAGATAGGAAAAAGTCGGACTGTCTTTCATTTCAGTATTCCAAATGATGAGAAAATGTATATTTAAAGAGATACCTCTTGCTTTCACACTTTTTCTGAGTAAAAATATATGACACATATTCCTCAGAGCCCAGGGTGACTCTGGGGCCTCATATAACCTTTTTTCCCTAAAATTAAATGTGCGATTCATGCAAGCAACTCCTCAAGTGGCCTCACACTATTTAAATACACCTTACCCACTCCACCAAGCACACGACAAGCTGCCAAGTGCAATACACCCTCAATGGGGCTGGCTGAAATAGGGTGGCAATTTTAATTACAAATTTAATTATATTCCCTTAAACGACGTTTCATTTTGAAATGCAGCAAAACAGCGTGCAAGAGAAACGCTGGAAAAAGATATCCTTAACAAACTTGTTGACAACACACACACACCTTTCCTGTTTTGATTAAAACCACCCAGAACTATTGCACCTCTTAACCCCAACTACCCTCTCCCAAAAAATTCATATAATCATTATTTCTTCTAATAAGATATTTTCACAACCGAAAATGAAACTTTGTACGTTGAACATTAATTGAATTTTAATCAAATTAGTTTACTTCCCTGAAATAGGATGGATGCTGCATTGAAAGACTACCCACAGACAATTCTTTCAAAGCTTCCCCCATCTTGCCGTTAATAAATAATTTTCAATTTTTCCCCAAGTCAATTTTAATATTGCATACCACCTTTCTGGGTAGATGAGTGAAAATGCAATAATGTTAATTTGCATTTTATCTCGTATATTAATTCTTATTCTTTCCTATTGAAGCTTCTTCTCGTACTCCATCCCAGCTTTCTCATTTCCTATTCATCGCCATTGTCCGTGGAAATTGTAGATAAAAGTTATAGGGAAATGAAAAGAAATTTTTATTATACTTTGTGTCAGGATATTGAAAATGTAAAATTTTAATAATCATTTCCAATTGAACTCTTTGGTTTTGATTTCTATTACTAGTAATTTTCTTTGAGCTTTATATTGTATTTTGCATATTATAGAGGAAAGGATTAAACTTTGCGAATAATTATTCTGTGATTTGGATTATTTATATATTAATATCTATTGTGTTAATTTGCATTTTACGATAACACAGTATATATCAATAAGGAGAACAAATTAAATAAAATTTATTAAATACAATGAAATTTTTATTGAAAAGTAAATGATATATTTTTCATTTTAATTATCACATTGCAGAGTCAACGTATTAATAAATATTATATACGTAAATTATTTTCTAGAATGTTCATATCCTATATTTAAATTCTATAGCCAAATAAAGTTCGTGGTATTTTAGAAACCAGCCTTAAATGAGTGTAATCTTCAATTATAGGTAATAATTTGTAATACCTATGCTCCAGTAAATGAGTATAAAACTATAAACTCCTCGTGAGTATAAAACTAAAACAACAGGTGAATAAATTAGCCTTAAATTTGGCTAAATTAGCCCTTGCTCGAGCTTTAATTTAAATTACCTTACTTTTTCAATTTTTCCTCCGAAAGTCAAGAATTTTACAGCTCACAATTAAATGCGATTATAACTACAGGCTATTCTGAGTGTTACTAATAGAGCTAATAAAACATAAAGATATTATATATTTTTTTTTATTATTATTTTTCACGAATCACACGCAATAAAAATCGTAATTTTCTGACTACATCTGCCTCAGGCTCCCCTACTATTTAATACAAATTTCTAAATACAGCTAGTGCTAAAACTTTATTGTCGATCTTGCTATCCAATAATTTTCATTTAAAAGGACAATGGGCAAAAGTGGTCTATGGTGCGACCACCAATGAGACCTATATCATTGAATAGGCCATAGTATAGGCAACAACTTTTGTTCCTGAACCAAAGTTCTAAAGCATGAGAGAAAATTTCTAGAGCGGAAAAACTATTTTCGTAAAAGAAAAATAATTTTTTATACGAAATGTACACATTTATACTGTCTTCTTTTTTTAAGGAAAGAATAAATTGTAACATAAAATATATTAAATGATTGCATATTCTCGAAATGGACATAAAAGCTTGTCTTTACAATGCATCACATGCGTAAAAGGACACTGAAACGTGATGGCTCAGAGTCAAAACTTTAAACCTTATATCTCAGAGATTTGTCAACCGAATTTAATCAATATGAATACTCAATCGAAAGGTCTCGAAAAATCCTACAAAATTACGGTATAGATAAGTTCGCAAGTCGACCGCAAGGGGCGCTCCAGATTATCAAAGTTTTCAAATAATAAGAAAAGTTTTAAGTTTCGAAACTATTCTCAACCGATTTTAATGATTTTATAATATGTTATGTCTGATACTTTTAATGTGTTACAGGGAGAAATATGGCCTCATTGTATTCATCGATTTTAGATGAATCATTACATATTTTGACTTATTTTTCTAACTGTGATTTATTTATTTATTTTCTTTTGAAATCACAATCAGATTTAATATGGCTGAATAGCCTTCCATAAACCTTGTTCCCATGCCGAGTTTCACCTTTCTACCTTTTCTCAGAGAGGAGTTATAGTGGAAAAAGTCGTCATTTTGTATGGGGACTGCCGGAAGGAGTGGCGGGGGTAAACGTATATATATACGGTTAAAGAGCCTTCCATTGCCCTTGATTCTATGCCAAGTTTGTGATTTCTACTTTTTTCATAGAGGAGTTATAGTGAAAAAAGTCATTATTTTGTATGGGGGCTATAAGAAGGAATGGAGAGAGGAGGAGCCTATATATACATGGTTAAGAAACCTTTAATAAACCTTGATACCGTACCAAGTTTCAGCTTTCTACTTCTTCTCAGAGGAAAGTTAAAATAAAAAAAGTCCACATTTTGTATGGGGACTACTGAAAGGAGGGGTGAGGGGAGGGGGTAGTAAGCATGGATAAATAGCTTATGCCATATATTGACTCCGCACCGGATTTCATCATAATTGATTTAGCCGGTCTTGAGTAATTCGATGTCAAAATAGTATTTTTTCGAAAGGATAAAAGCGTTGTTACAAGGATTCCCAGCGAATATCGTCCTGGGTCTCGGTAGTTCTTCATCCTACATCAATACCTATAAACTGCGCCTAGTCCCACCTGTGGTCGCCACATAGACCAACTCCCATACATTTTTGCCCAATGTCCTTTGTTATATAGTTACTTATCAAATGAAAAAAAAATGCTTACGTTAAAAATGATTCCTAAAATAATTCTGTAGAGGGAGATGGGGCTACTTTGAGCTGTGGAGCTAGATTGTTATACGACTTTTTCGCCAATTTCTAAATGAAGCTGGCCCTTACAACTATTTTATTTAGATCTACAATTATTTGATCTATCCAAATTACATCATATTAAAACCCAGTTTTCATTAAAAATATGCGAAAAAATCGTATAACAATGTAGCCCCCCACCTCACCCTACTTAAAAAGAATTTAGAGCTTTAATATCATTTGGCGCCTCCACTTCCATTGTTGACAATGAAGTTGATGCTTCTCACCAAAATGCAACTATCTCTATCACTTCTTGTTCCATTTTCTCAAATATCTCAACAAAGGATATCTCAGAAGTGAAGGTATTTCCGTCTGTTTGCAATGTCTTGAGGAGCTGAGTACACAATGTGAGAGATTTCCAGTGAACTCCTTCAGTTCTCAGTTCCTCAATTGGCTCTCGTGGGGTACAAATTCAATAAATAGGGACAAAATGCTATGTTGGGCTGTTTGTGTTGTAATTATCCTGTATATGGGGAAAATTTCCTAATTTGTTTCTTTGTGTCGGTAAACAAGAGTTGAATTTATGCGGGAAAATTTCACGCCTTTACTTTCCTCCCCAAAAAATTTGCCAAAGCTCTCTGCCTGAAAGCCTTCCATGGCTCCCAAAAATTTAATGCCAAATGGTGAAAAGTGTCGGGAAAATTTTCAATGTTCGTTTGGTGTGAGTAGGAAATGTAAAGAGGGCAAAAAGTTTGCACGAGTGAGAGTATTAAAATGTAATAAAATCCTCCTGCTTGCTTTTTGCATAATTATTTGTAAATTTTAATTTTATTGATTTTTTTAATTTTTGAGTGGCAATTCTGTCAATTTGCAAAGTACATGGAAATATAATTTAGTTTGGCGAAAAAGGACACGGCATGTTTAATGCAAAACTGCCTTGGCAATAAATTTAGATTTAATGAACCAATAAAATCAAACAGTTTAATTTAATTCCGCATGCCTCTCATCCATTCTAAAAGTTGCCAATATATTTTTTTTTGTGCTGACGCAGTTTTCACAATCCACCCTTTTAGTGCGAATTGGCAAACGGGAAAGTCACGGGATGGAGGGTGTATTTTTGTTAATGCCACAGTAAATGTTTTCACAGAATACTCACCAATTTGCAGCAATTGGCAGAACGAGCTTTTTAGTATACAAGAAACTTAATAGTGGAAAATTTTGCCAATGAATAATAAGTAATGGAAATAAATAGATCTCGATCTCTAATATAAAATTAAATGCACATTATTGATTTTTGCAACATTGTAACAATGTAATTATTTTTGCAATTCTTTTCTAGCTACACCGAGAAAAATGTGGATGGTAAAATTTACCATCCTCCATACAAAATTCTAATGGCCGGATAGTAAAAAAGTCACCCAGCAAACGCGATATTAAATTGGACTGTCAAAAATTGTAGAATCTATTGCATGGATAGTAAATTCTAATAGCCGGATGGTAAATTCTAATATCCCCGGATGTTAGATTTTACTAGCCGGATGGTAAATTTTACTGGCAGGATAGTAAATTTTACTAGCCGGATATTAGAATGAAAAATGTCGGAAAAATTTATTTTTCCTTATTTTCATTGATTTTTGGCCATTGTTTGAGGGCTTGGGGCCCTTCTTGGATGATATTCTCTGTATTTCAAGCCATTTTGGTGCGTGAAAATTGACGACTGCGCCGAGATTTGAACACGCGACCTTTGTGATAACAGTCCAGTATCTTCCAGCTGCACCACGAACTCCTATAATGTATTCAAAGCATATCGGGAACCGTTGCATCGGCCCCCACGATATTCCAAAATGACATTCTAACAGCAGGATGGCAAATTTTACTGGCTTGGATAGTAATTTCAATCCAAATTACTATCCTCCGTTAAAATTTACTGTCTTCCAGTTAAATTTTAACATCTAATATGCGGCCAGTAAAATTTACTTCCCGGATATTAGAATCTAAGAGAGGTCAAGGTAAAATCTAAATGAGGATAGTAAATTTTACCATCCGGCTGTTAGAATTTACTCTCCATAGGATAGTAAATTTTAAAATGTCAAGATGGTAGATTCTAAAGGAAAGTTTCTATGGAGGATGGTATTTTCTACTATCTTTTGAGATAGTAGAATTTAAAGACACGATTTGTAGAAAATACCATCCAAATTTTTCTCGGTGTAATACTCTTCACAATGTCAATAAAGTTAATACAGATGAATTTTTATCATTTTATTGCTTTAATTCCACAAAAACAGACATTTTTATTATATCGTAACTTAGATCAGCAAATGTGCTAACTAAATTTGCACTAAACTATATAAGTTGCAAATGCATTTCTACAATCTGCAAATAGCGCAATTGCAGATCCGAGCAACGATACGCGAATTAGAAGATTTCTGAAAAGGTTTCTGATCTTCTGATCGTCTACAAACGATTAAAAATAGTGGCCTCGGCTATTAGAGGGATTATTAATCAACTGAAGATTTATAAACACAATCTTTATTCTTCTCGCATCAGTTTTGAAAGAATATGAAGGATTATGGTCTGCTTTTTTTCGGTTATCGAGGAAGCAATTTCTTCCATATTCAAAAATAATCTCAATTCCTTTTATTTAACTTTTTTTCTTCAATTTTAAATATTGAAAAGCTTTCGAGATCATATTTCTCAACTTATTGATTATCGAACTGTGCAACAGTAAAAAATAAGTTGGCATTCAATGAATACGTTTTGTATTCCTTGGTGGCACTTGAACACTTTTCCTTCTTACTTCTTATGATCTACCCCTCAAGATTCTGAGATGTTTTAAGGGGTTAAGCGGGTCACGCAGACTAGGAAAACAGCATACATATATCCTTTACATTATTTTAACATATAACAATTTTCTCTGAAATTTTCGTTCGAAAATTATAAATATTCAGTCGTTGGCACATAATTTCTGGAGACGGTTTAAAGAAAAACATACCTTTCCAAGGAAAAGATTTTTCAGTGTATATTCGTCTGACGTCAGATAACTAAATATTTCCTGTTAGCTGAAGAGTAAAACACGTACATGAACATACATAAAGTATGATTTTTCAAAAAAAAAGTCTCAGAAAGACAGGTCGCTGCGGCTGAGTTATTAAGATTTTTAAATGAAAATTTCAGAAAATATAGTTTAAATGTTGTCCTTTTTTATAGAGGAGACTGGGGCAAAAAGTAACAAAATGGATATTTTATTTTATTTAAAAACTACTCGAACACCCCGGAAACTTCTAATTAGCGCAGTTTTATAGGAAATTTACCGCTCTACAACTATGTGAAAATAATAATCTTCTATTTTGTAAGAAAATACGTTTATCGAGCCGTTTTCTAAGAGGTAATTTTGTGACCATTCTCAAAAATGCGGGGGCAAATAGTCAGGCATGGAATGTTATCACATTTTGATTCGCTTTGTTACGGGATTCCGTAAATTAAAAAAAAATCCTAGATAACATATTTTCATAGGAAATTTATTCATCTACACCTTGTAAAACACAGTTTTCTCTATCTGAACGATAGAAACGCTTTTCAAGCTATT